>NW_026968180.1:0-120037 GCF_028390025.1 Pseudophryne corroboree | reverse complement strand
AGAATTGAAATTTTAAAGCCTCCTGTTAGGCCATCATCTACACGACATAGCCCTGAATTTTCCAATGCGCAGCTCTTTGCAAAAGAGAGATATTGGCAAGGAAAAGCTGTCTTGTACCATTGCATTTTTCTCCCAAACGAAGGACACTAGAAAGAAAATTTTAAAGCCTCCTGTTAGGCCATCATCTACACAACATAGCCCTGAATTTTCCAATGCGCAGCTCTTTGCAAAAGAGAGATATTGGCAAGGAAAAGCTGTCTTGTACCATTGCATTTTTCTCCCAAACGAAGGACACTAGAAAGAAAATTTTAAAGCCTCCTGTTAGGCCATCATCTACACGACATAGCCCTGAATTTTCCAATGCGTAGCTCTTTGCAAAAGAGAGATATTGGCAAGGAAAAGCTGTCTTGTACCATTGCATTTTTCTCCCAAACGAAGGACACTAGAAAGAAAATTTTAAAGCCTCCTGTTAGGCCATCATCTACACGACATAGCCCTGAATTTTCCAATGCGCAGCTCTTTGCAAAAGAGAGATATTGGCAAGGAAAAGCTGTCTTGTACCTTTGCATTTTTCTCCCAAACGAAGGACACTAGAATTAAAATTTTAAAGCCTCCTGTTAGGCCATCATCTACACGACATAGCCCTGAATTTTCCAATGCGTAGCTCTTTGCAAAAGAGAGATATTGGCAAGGAAAAGCTGTCTTGTACCTTTGCATTTTTCTCCCAAACGAAGGACACTAGAATTAAAATTTTAAAGCCTCCTGTTAGGCCATCATCTACACGACATAGCCCTGAATTTTCCAATGCGCAGCTCTTTGCAAAAGAGAGATATTGGCAAGGAAAAGCTATCTTGTACCATTGCATTTTTCTCCCAAACGAAGGAAACTAGAAAGAAAATTTTAAAGCCTCCTGTTAGGCCATCATCTACACGACATAGCCCTGAATTTTCCAATGCGCAGCTCTTTGCAAAAGAGAGATATTGGCAAGGAAAAGCTGTCTTGTACCTTTGCATTTTTCTCCCAAACGAAGGACACTAGAAAGAAAATTTTAAAGCCTCCTGTTAGGCCATCATCTACACGACATAGCCCTGATTTTTCCAATGCGCAGCTCTTTGCAAAAGAGAGATATTGGCAAGGAAAAGCTGTCTTGTACCATTGCATTTTTCTCCCAAACGAAGGACACTAGAAAGAAAATTTTAAAGCCTCCTGTTAAGCCATCATCTACACGACATAGCCCTGAATTTTCCAATGCGCAGCTCTTTGCAAAAGAGAGATATTGGCAAGGAAAAGCTGTCTTGTACCTTTGCATTTTTCTCCCAAACGAAGGACACTAGAAAGAAAATTTTAAAGCCTCCTGTTAGGCCATCATCTACACAACATAGCCCTGAATTTTCCAATGCGCAGCTCTTTGCAAAAGAGAGATATTGGCAAGGAAAAGCTGTCTTGTACCATTGCATTTTTCTCCCAAACGAAGGACACTAGAAAGAAAATTTTAAAGCCTCCTGTTAAGCCATTATCTACACGACATAGCCCTGAATTTTCCAATGCGCAGCTCTTTGCAAAAGAGAGATATTGGCAAGGAAAAGCTGTCTTGTACCTTTGCATTTTTCTCCCAAACGAAGGACACTAGAATTGAAATTTTAAAGCCTCCTGTTAGGCCATCATCTACACGACATAGCCCTGAATTTTCCAATGCGCAGCTCTTTGCAAAAGAGAGATATTGGCAAGGAAAAGCTGTCTTGTACCTTTGCATTTTTCTCCCAAACGAAGGACACTAGAAAGAAAATTTTAAAGCCTCCTGTTAGGCCATCATCTACACGACATAGCCCTGATTTTTCCAATGCGCAGCTCTTTGCAAAAGAGAGATATTGGCAAGGAAAAGCTGTCTTGTACCATTGCATTTTTCTCCCAAACGAAGGACACTAGAAAGAAAATTTTAAAGCCTCCTGTTAAGCCATCATCTACACGACATAGCCCTGAATTTTCCAATGCGCAGCTCTTTGCAAAAGAGAGATATTGGCAAGGAAAAGCTGTCTTGTACCTTTGCATTTTTCTCCCAAACGAAGGACACTAGAATTGAAATTTTAAAGCCTCCTGTTAGGCCATCATCTACACGACATAGCCCTGAATTTTCCAATGCGCAGCTCTTTGCAAAAGAGAGATATTGGCAAGGAAAAGCTGTCTTGTACCATTGCATTTTTCTCCCAAACGAAGGACACTAGAAAGAAAATTTTAAAGCCTCCTGTTAGGCCATCATCTACACGACATAGCCCTGAATTTTCCAATGCGCAGCTCTTTGCAAAAGAGAGATATTGGCAAGGAAAAGCTGTCTTGTACCTTTGCATTTTTCTCCCAAACGAAGGACACTAGAAAGAAAATTTTAAAGCCTCCTGTTAGGCCATCATCTACACGACATAGCCCTGAATTTTCCAATGCGCAGCTCTTTGCAAAAGAGAGATATTGGCAAGGAAAAGCTGTCTTGTACCTTTGCATTTTTCTCCCAAACGAAGGACACTAGAAAGAAAATTTTAAAGCCTCCTGTTAGGCCATCATCTACACGACATAGCCCTGAATTTTCCAATGCGTAGCTCTTTGCAAAAGAGAGATATTGGCAAGGAAAAGCTGTCTTGTACCTTTGCATTTTTCTCCCAAACGAAGGACACTAGAATTGAAATTTTAAAGCCTCCTGTTAGGCCATCATCTACACGACATAGCCCTGATTTTTCCAATGCGCAGCTCTTTGCAAAAGAGAGATATTGGCAAGGAAAAGCTGTCTTGTACCATTGCATTTTTCTCCCAAACGAACGACACTAGAAAGAAAATTTTAAAGCCTCCTGTTAAGCCATCATCTACACGACATAGCCCTGAATTTTCCAATGCGCAGCTCTTTGCAAAAGAGAGATATTGGCAAGGAAAAGCTGTCTTGTACCTTTGCATTTTTCTCCCAAACGAAGGACACTAGAATTGAAATTTTAAAGCCTCCTGTTAGGCCATCATCTACACGACATAGCCCTGAATTTTCCAATGCGCAGCTCTTTGCAAAAGAGAGATATTGGCAAGGAAAAGCTGTCTTGTACCATTGCATTTTTCTCCCAAACGAAGGACACTAGAAAGAAAATTTTAAAGCCTCATGTTAGGCCATCATCTACACAACATAGCCCTGAATTTTCCAATGCGCAGCTCTTTGCAAAAGAGAGATATTGGCAAGGAAAAGCTGTCTTGTACCATTGCATTTTTCTCCCAAACGAAGGACACTAGAAAGAAAATTTTAAAGCCTCCTGTTAGGCCATCATCTACACGACATAGCCCTGAATTTTCCAATGCGTAGCTCTTTGCAAAAGAGAGATATTGGCAAGGAAAAGCTGTCTTGTACCATTGCATTTTTCTCCCAAACGAAGGACACTAGAAAGAAAATTTTAAAGCCTCCTGTTAGGCCATCATCTACACGACATAGCCCTGAATTTTCCAATGCGCAGCTCTTTGCAAAAGAGAGATATTGGCAAGGAAAAGCTGTCTTGTACCTTTGCATTTTTCTCCCAAACGAAGGACACTAGAATTAAAATTTTAAAGCCTCCTGTTAGGCCATCATCTACACGACATAGCCCTGAATTTTCCAATGCGTAGCTCTTTGCAAAAGAGAGATATTGGCAAGGAAAAGCTGTCTTGTACCTTTGCATTTTTCTCCCAAACGAAGGACACTAGAATTAAAATTTTAAAGCCTCCTGTTAGGCCATCATCTACACGACATAGCCCTGAATTTTCCAATGCGCAGCTCTTTGCAAAAGAGAGATATTGGCAAGGAAAAGCTGTCTTGTACCATTGCATTTTTCTCCCAAACGAAGGAAACTAGAAAGAAAATTTTAAAGCCTCCTGTTAGGCCATCATCTACACGACATAGCCCTGAATTTTCCAATGCGCAGCTCTTTGCAAAAGAGAGATATTGGCAAGGAAAAGCTGTCTTGTACCTTTGCATTTTTCTCCCAAACGAAGGACACTAGAAAGAAAATTTTAAAGCCTCCTGTTAGGCCATCATCTACACGACATAGCCCTGATTTTTCCAATGCGCAGCTCTTTGCAAAAGAGAGATATTGGCAAGGAAAAGCTGTCTTGTACCATTGCATTTTTCTCCCAAACGAAGGACACTAGAAAGAAAATTTTAAAGCCTCCTGTTAAGCCATCATCTACACGACATAGCCCTGAATTTTCCAATGCGCAGCTCTTTGCAAAAGAGAGATATTGGCAAGGAAAAGCTGTCTTGTACCTTTGCATTTTTCTCCCAAACGAAGGACACTAGAAAGAAAATTTTAAAGCCTCCTGTTAGGCCATCATCTACACAACATAGCCCTGAATTTTCCAATGCGCAGCTCTTTGCAAAAGAGAGATATTGGCAAGGAAAAGCTGTCTTGTACCATTGCATTTTTCTCCCAAACGAAGGACACTAGAAAGAAAATTTTAAAGCCTCCTGTTAGGCCATCATCTACACGACATAGCCCTGAATTTTCCAATGCGCAGCTCTTTGCAAAAGAGAGATATTGGCAAGGAAAAGCTGTCTTGTACCTTTGCATTTTTCTCCCAAACGAAGGACACTAGAATTAAAATTTTAAAGCCTCCTGTTAGGCCATCATCTACACGACATAGCCCTGAATTTTCCAATGCGTAGCTCTTTGCAAAAGAGAGATATTGGCAAGGAAAAGCTGTCTTGTACCTTTGCATTTTTCTCCCAAACGAAGGACACTAGAATTGAAATTTTAAAGCCTCCTGTTAGGCCATCATCTACACGACATAGCCCTGAATTTTCCAATGCGCAGCTCTTTGCAAAAGAGAGATATTGGCAAGGAAAAGCTGTCTTGTACCATTGCATTTTTCTCCCAAACGAAGGACACTAGAAAGAAAATTTTAAAGCCTCCTGTTAGGCCATCATCTACACGACATAGCCCTGAATTTTCCAATGCGCAGCTCTTTGCAAAAGAGAGATATTGGCAAGGAAAAGCTGTCTTGTACCTTTGCATTTTTCTCCCAAACGAAGGACACTAGAAAGAAAATTTTAAAGCCTCCTGTTAGGCCATCATCTACACAACATAGCCCTGAATTTTCCAATGCGCAGCTCTTTGCAAAAGAGAGATATTGGCAAGGAAAAGCTGTCTTGTACCATTGCATTTTTCTCCCAAACGAAGGACACTAGAAAGAAAATTTTAAAGCCTCCTGTTAGGCCATCATCTACACGACATAGCCCTGAATTTTCCAATGCGCAGCTCTTTGCAAAAGAGAGATATTGGCAAGGAAAAGCTGTCTTGTACCATTGCATTTTTCTCCCAAACGAAGGACACTAGAAAGAAAATTTTAAAGCCTCCTGTTAGGCCATCATCTACACGACATAGCCCTGAATTTTCCAATGCGCAGCTCTTTGCAAAAGAGAGATATTGGCAAGGAAAAGCTGTCTTGTACCTTTGCATTTTTCTCCCAAACGAAGGACACTAGAAAGAAAATTTTAAAGCCTCCTGTTAGGCCATCATCTACACGACATAGCCCTGATTTTTCCAATGCGCAGCTCTTTGCAAAAGAGAGATATTGGCAAGGAAAAGCTGTCTTGTACCATTGCATTTTTCTCCCAAACGAAGTACACTAGAAAGAAAATTTTAAAGCCTCCTGTTAAGCCATCATCTACACGACATAGCCCTGAATTTTCCAATGCGCAGCTCTTTGCAAAAGAGAGATATTGGCAAGGAAAAGCTGTCTTGTACCTTTGCATTTTTCTCCCAAACGAAGGACACTAGAAAGAAAATTTTAAAGCCTCCTGTTAGGCCATCATCTACACAACATAGCCCTGAATTTTCCAATGCGCAGCTCTTTGCAAAAGAGAGATATTGGCAAGGAAAAGCTGTCTTGTACCATTGCATTTTTCTCCCAAACGAAGGACACTAGAAAGAAAATTTTAAAGCCTCCTGTTAGGCCATCATCTACACGACATAGCCCTGAATTTTCCAATGCGCAGCTCTTTGCAAAAGAGAGATATTGGCAAGGAAAAGCTGTCTTGTACCTTTGCATTTTTCTCCCAAACGAAGGACACTAGAATTAAAATTTTAAAGCCTCCTGTTAGGCCATCATCTACACGACATAGCCCTGAATTTTCCAATGCGTAGCTCTTTGCAAAAGAGAGATATTGGCAAGGAAAAGCTGTCTTGTACCTTTGCATTTTTCTCCCAAACGAAGGACACTAGAATTGAAATTTTAAAGCCTCCTGTTAGGCCATCATCTACACGACATAGCCCTGAATTTTCCAATGCGCAGCTCTTTGCAAAAGAGAGATATTGGCAAGGAAAAGCTGTCTTGTACCATTGCATTTTTCTCCCAAACGAAGGACACTAGAAAGAAAATTTTAAAGCCTCCTGTTAGGCCATCATCTACACGACATAGCCCTGAATTTTCCAATGCGCAGCTCTTTGCAAAAGAGAGATATTGGCAAGGAAAAGCTGTCTTGTACCTTTGCATTTTTCTCCCAAACGAAGGACACTAGAAAGAAAATTTTAAAGCCTCCTGTTAGGCCATCATCTACACAACATAGCCCTGAATTTTCCAATGCGCAGCTCTTTGCAAAAGAGAGATATTGGCAAGGAAAAGCTGTCTTGTACCATTGCATTTTTCTCCCAAACGAAGGACACTAGAAAGAAAATTTTAAAGCCTCCTGTTAGGCCATCATCTACACGACATAGCCCTGAATTTTCCAATGCGCAGCTCTTTGCAAAAGAGAGATATTGGCAAGGAAAAGCTGTCTTGTACCATTGCATTTTTCTCCCAAACGAAGGACACTAGAAAGAAAATTTTAAAGCCTCCTGTTAGGCCATCATCTACACGACATAGCCCTGAATTTTCCAATGCGCAGCTCTTTGCAAAAGAGAGATATTGGCAAGGAAAAGCTGTCTTGTACCTTTGCATTTTTCTCCCAAACGAAGGACACTAGAAAGAAAATTTTAAAGCCTCCTGTTAGGCCATCATCTACACGACATAGCCCTGATTTTTCCAATGCGCAGCTCTTTGCAAAAGAGAGATATTGGCAAGGAAAAGCTGTCTTGTACCATTGCATTTTTCTCCCAAACGAAGTACACTAGAAAGAAAATTTTAAAGCCTCCTGTTAAGCCATCATCTACACGACATAGCCCTGAATTTTCCAATGCGCAGCTCTTTGCAAAAGAGAGATATTGGCAAGGAAAAGCTGTCTTGTACCTTTGCATTTTTCTCCCAAACGAAGGACACTAGAAAGAAAATTTTAAAGCCTCCTGTTAGGCCATCATCTACACAACATAGCCCTGAATTTTCCAATGCGCAGCTCTTTGCAAAAGAGAGATATTGGCAAGGAAAAGCTGTCTTGTACCATTGCATTTTTCTCCCAAACGAAGGACACTAGAAAGAAAATTTTAAAGCCTCCTGTTAGGCCATCATCTACACGACATAGCCCTGAATTTTCCAATGCGTAGCTCTTTGCAAAAGAGAGATATTGGCAAGGAAAAGCTGTCTTGTACCATTGCATTTTTCTCCCAAACGAAGGACACTAGAAAGAAAATTTTAAAGCCTCCTGTTAGGCCATCATCTACACGACATAGCCCTGAATTTTCCAATGCGCAGCTCTTTGCAAAAGAGAGATATTGGCAAGGAAAAGCTGTCTTGTACCTTTGCATTTTTCTCCCAAACGAAGGACACTAGAATTAAAATTTTAAAGCCTCCTGTTAGGCCATCATCTACACGACATAGCCCTGAATTTTCCAATGCGTAGCTCTTTGCAAAAGAGAGATATTGGCAAGGAAAAGCTGTCTTGTACCTTTGCATTTTTCTCCCAAACGAAGGACACTAGAATTAAAATTTTAAAGCCTCCTGTTAGGCCATCATCTACACGACATAGCCCTGAATTTTCCAATGCGCAGCTCTTTGCAAAAGAGAGATATTGGCAAGGAAAAGCTGTCTTGTACCATTGCATTTTTCTCCCAAACGAAGGACACTAGAAAGAAAATTTTAAAGCCTCCTGTTAGGCCATCATCTACACGACATAGCCCTGAATTTTCCAATGCGCAGCTCTTTGCAAAAGAGAGATATTGGCAAGGAAAAGCTGTCTTGTACCTTTGCATTTTTCTCCCAAACGAAGGACACTAGAAAGAAAATTTTAAAGCCTCCTGTTAGGCCATCATCTACACGACATAGCCCTGATTTTTCCAATGCGCAGCTCTTTGCAAAAGAGAGATATTGGCAAGGAAAAGCTGTCTTGTACCATTGCATTTTTCTCCCAAACGAAGGACA
Organism: Pseudophryne corroboree; assembly: GCF_028390025.1. Classification (NCBI taxonomy): domain Eukaryota; kingdom Metazoa; phylum Chordata; class Amphibia; order Anura; family Myobatrachidae; genus Pseudophryne; species Pseudophryne corroboree. The sequence continues at coordinate 111,751 of NW_026968180.1, read as the reverse complement.
CTAGAAAGAAAATTTTAAAGCCTCCTGTTAAGCCATCATCTACACGACATAGCCCTGAATTTTCCAATGCGCAGCTCTTTGCAAAAGAGAGATATTGGCAAGGAAAAGCTGTCTTGTACCTTTGCATTTTTCTCCCAAACGAAGGACACTAGAAAGAAAATTTTAAAGCCTCCTGTTAGGCCATCATCTACACAACATAGCCCTGAATTTTCCAATGCGCAGCTCTTTGCAAAAGAGAGATATTGGCAAGGAAAAGCTGTCTTGTACCATTGCATTTTTCTCCCAAACGAAGGACACTAGAAAGAAAATTTTAAAGCCTCCTGTTAGGCCATCATCTACACGACATAGCCCTGAATTTTCCAATGCGTAGCTCTTTGCAAAAGAGAGATATTGGCAAGGAAAAGCTGTCTTGTACCATTGCATTTTTCTCCCAAACGAAGGACACTAGAATTAAAATTTTAAAGCCTCCTGTTAGGCTATCATCTACACGACATAGCCCTGAATTTTCCAATGCGCAGCTCTTTGCAAAAGAGAGATATTGGCAAGGAAAAGCTGTCTTGTACCTTTGCATTTTTCTCCCAAACGAAGGACACTAGAATTAAAATTTTAAAGCCTCCTGTTAGGCCATCATCTACACGACATAGCCCTGAATTTTCCAATGCGTAGCTCTTTGCAAAAGAGAGATATTGGCAAGGAAAAGCTGTCTTGTACCTTTGCATTTTTCTCCCAAACGAAGGACACTAGAATTGAAATTTTAAAGCCTCCTGTTAGGCCATCATCTACACGACATAGCCCTGAATTTTCCAATGCGCAGCTCTTTGCAAAAGAGAGATATTGGCAAGGAAAAGCTGTCTTGTACCATTGCATTTTTCTCCCAAACGAAGGACACTAGAAAGAAAATTTTAAAGCCTCCTGTTAGGCCATCATCTACACGACATAGCCCTGAATTTTCCAATGCGCAGCTCTTTGCAAAAGAGAGATATTGGCAAGGAAAAGCTGTCTTGTACCTTTGCATTTTTCTCCCAAACGAAGGACACTAGAAAGAAAATTTTAAAGCCTCCTGTTAGGCCATCATCTACACGACATAGCCCTGATTTTTCCAATGCGCAGCTCTTTGCAAAAGAGAGATATTGGCAAGGAAAAGCTGTCTTGTACCATTGCATTTTTCTCCCAAACGAAGGACACTAGAAAGAAAATTTTAAAGCCTCCTGTTAAGCCATCATCTACACGACATAGCCCTGAATTTTCCAATGCGCAGCTCTTTGCAAAAGAGAGATATTGGCAAGGAAAAGCTGTCTTGTACCTTTGCATTTTTCTCCCAAACGAAGGACACTAGAATTGAAATTTTAAAGCCTCCTGTTAGGCCATCATCTACACGACATAGCCCTGAATTTTCCAATGCGCAGCTCTTTGCAAAAGAGAGATATTGGCAAGGAAAAGCTGTCTTGTACCATTGCATTTTTCTCCCAAACGAAGGACACTAGAAAGAAAATTTTAAAGCCTCCTGTTAGGCCATCATCTACACGACATAGCCCTGAATTTTCCAATGCGCAGCTCTTTGCAAAAGAGAGATATTGGCAAGGAAAAGCTGTCTTGTACCTTTGCATTTTTCTCCCAAACGAAGGACACTAGAAAGAAAATTTTAAAGCCTCCTGTTAGGCCATCATCTACACGACATAGCCCTGATTTTTCCAATGCGCAGCTCTTTGCAAAAGAGAGATATTGGCAAGGAAAAAGCTGTCTTGTACCATTGCATTTTTCTCCCAAACGAAGGACACTAGAAAGAAAATTTTAAAGCCTCCTGTTAAGCCATCATCTACACGACATAGCCCTGAATTTTCCAATGCGCAGCTCTTTGCAAAAGAGAGATATTGGCAAGGAAAAGCTGTCTTGTACCTTTGCATTTTTCTCCCAAACGAAGGACACTAGAATTGAAATTTTAAAGCCTCCTGTTAGGCCATCATCTACACGACATAGCCCTGAATTTTCCAATGCGCAGCTCTTTGCAAAAGAGAGATATTGGCAAGGAAAAGCTGTCTTGTACCATTGCATTTTTCTCCCAAACGAAGGACACTAGAAAGAAAATTTTAAAGCCTCCTGTTAGGCCATCATCTACACGACATAGCCCTGATTTTTCCAATGCGCAGCTCTTTGCAAAAGAGAGATATTGGCAAGGAAAAGCTGTCTTGTACCTTTGCATTTTTCTCCCAAACGAAGGACACTAGAAAGAAAATTTTAAAGCCTCCTGTTAGGCCATCATCTACACGACATAGCCCTGAATTTTCCAATGCGCAGCTCTTTGCAAAGGAGAGATATTGGCAAGGAAAAGCTGTCTTGTACCATTGCATTTTTCTCCCAAACGAAGGACACTAGAAAGAAAATTTTAAAGCCTCCTGTTAAGCCATCATCTACACGACATAGCCCTGAATTTTCCAATGCGCAGCTCTTTGCAAAAGAGAGATATTGGCAAGGAAAAGCTGTCTTGTACCTTTGCATTTTTCTCCCAAACGAAGGACACTAGAATTGAAATTTGAAAGCCTCCTGTTAGGCCATCATCTACACGACATAGCCCTGAATTTTCCAATGCGCAGCTCTTTGCAAAAGAGAGATATTGGCAAGGAAAAGCTGTCTTGTACCTTTGCATTTTTCTCCCAAACGAAGGACACTAGAATTAAAATTTTAAAGCCTCCTGTTAGGCCATCATCTACACGACATAGCCCTGAATTTTCCAATGCGTAGCTCTTTGCAAAAGAGAGATATTGGCAAGGAAAAGCTGTCTTGTACCTTTGCATTTTTCTCCCAAACGAAGGACACTAGAATTGAAATTTTAAAGCCTCCTGTTAGGCCATCATCTACACGACATAGCCCTGAATTTTCCAATGCGTAGCTCTTTGCAAAAGAGAGATATTGGCAAGGAAAAGCTGTCTTGTACCTTTGCATTTTTCTCCCAAACGAAGGACACTAGAATTAAAATTTTAAAGCCTCCTGTTAGGCCATCATCTACACGACATAGCCCTGATTTTTCCAATGCGCAGCTCTTTGCAAAAGAGAGATATTGGCAAGGAAAAGCTGTCTTGTACCATTGCATTTTTCTCCCAAACGAAGGACACTAGAATTGAAATTTTAAAGCCTCCTGTTAGGCCATCATCTACACGACATAGCCCTGAATTTTCCAATGCGCAGCTCTTTGCAAAAGAGAGATATTGGCAAGGAAAAGCTGTCTTGTACCATTGCATTTTTCTCCCAAACGAAGGACACTAGAAAGAAAATTTTAAAGCCTCCTGTTAAGCCATCATCTACACGACATAGCCCTGAATTTTCCAATGCGCAGCTCTTTGCAAAAGAGAGATATTGGCAAGGAAAAGCTGTCTTGTACCTTTGCATTTTTCTCCCAAACGAAGGACACTAGAATTGAAATTTTAAAGCCTCCTGTTAGGCCATCATCTACACGACATAGCCCTGAATTTTCCAATGCGCAGCTCTTTGCAAAAGAGAGATATTGGCAAGGAAAAGCTGTCTTGTACCATTGCATTTTTCTCCCAAACGAAGGACACTAGAAAGAAAATTTTAAAGCCTCCTGTTAGGCCATCATCTACACGACATAGCCCTGATTTTTCCAATGCGCAGCTCTTTGCAAAAGAGAGATATTGGCAAGGAAAAGCTGTCTTGTACCTTTGCATTTTTCTCCCAAACGAAGGACACTAGAAAGAAAATTTTAAAGCCTCCTGTTAGGCCATCATCTACACGACATAGCCCTGAATTTTCCAATGCGCAGCTCTTTGCAAAAGAGAGATATTGGCAAGGAAAAGCTGTCTTGTACCATTGCATTTTTCTCCCAAACGAAGGACACTAGAAAGAAAATTTTAAAGCCTCCTGTTAAGCCATCATCTACACGACATAGCCCTGAATTTTCCAATGCGTAGCTCTTTGCAAAAGAGAGATATTGGCAAGGAAAAGCTGTCTTGTACCTTTGCATTTTTCTCCCAAACGAAGGACACTAGAATTGAAATTTTAAAGCCTCCTGTTAGGCCATCATCTACACGACATAGCCCTGAATTTTCCAATGCGTAGCTCTTTGCAAAAGAGAGATATTGGCAAGGAAAAGCTGTCTTGTACCTTTGCATTTTTCTCCCAAACGAAGGACACTAGAATTAAAATTTTAAAGCCTCCTGTTAGGCCATCATCTACACGACATAGCCCTGATTTTTCCAATGCGCAGCTCTTTGCAAAAGAGAGATATTGGCAAGGAAAAGCTGTCTTGTACCATTGCATTTTTCTCCCAAACGAAGGACACTAGAAAGAAAATTTTAAAGCCTCCTGTTAGGCCATCATCTACACGACATAGCCCTGAATTTTCCAATGCGCAGCTCTTTGCAAAAGAGAGATATTGGCAAGGAAAAGCTGTCTCGTACCTTTGCATTTTTCTCCCAAACGAAGGACACTAGAAAAGAAAATTTTAAAGCCTCCTGTTAGGCCATCATCTACACGACATAGCCCTGATTTTTCCAATGCGCAGCTCTTTGCAAAAGAGAGATATTGGCAAGGAAAAGCTGTCTTGTACCATTGCATTTTTCTCCCAAACGAAGGACACTAGAAAGAAAATTTTAAAGCCTCCTGTTAAGCCATCATCTACACGACATAGCCCTGAATTTTCCAATGCGCAGCTCTTTGCAAAAGAGAGATATTGGCAAGGAAAAGCTGTCTTGTACATTTGCATTTTTCTCCCAAACGAAGGACACTAGAATTGAAATTTTAAAGCCTCCTGTTAGGCCATCATCTACACGACATAGCCCTGAATTTTCCAATGCGCAGCTCTTTGCAAAAGAGAGATATTGGCAAGGAAAAGCTGTCTTGTACCATTGCATTTTACTCCCAAACGAAGGACACTAGAAAGAAAATTTTAAAGCCTCCTGTTAGGCCATCATCTACACGACATAGCCCTGAATTTTCCAATGCGCAGCTCTTTGCAAAAGAGAGATATTGGCAAGGAAAAGCTGTCTTGTACCTTTGCATTTTTCTCCCAAACGAAGGACACTAGAAAGAAAATTTTAAAGCCTCCTGTTAGGCCATCATCTACACGACATAGCCCTGATTTTTCCAATGCGCAGCTCTTTGCAAAAGAGAGATATTGGCAAGGAAAAGCTGTCTTGTACCATTGCATTTTTCTCCCAAACGAAGGACACTAGAAAGAAAATTTTAAAGCCTCCTGTTAAGCCATCATCTACACGACATAGCCCTGAATTTTCCAATGCGCAGCTCTTTGCAAAAGAGAGATATTGGCAAGGAAAAGCTGTCTTGTACCTTTGCATTTTTCTCCCAAACGAAGGACACTAGAATTGAAATTTTAAAGCCTCCTGTTAGGCCATCATCTACACGACATAGCCCTGAATTTTCCAATGCGTAGCTCTTTGCAAAAGAGAGATATTGGCAAGGAAAAGCTGTCTTGTACCTTTGCATTTTTCTCCCAAACGAAGGACACTAGAATTGAAATTTTAAAGCCTCCTGTTAGGCCATCATCTACACGACATAGCCCTGAATTTTCCAATGCGCAGCTCTTTGCAAAAGAGAGATATTGGCAAGGAAAAGCTGTCTTGTACCATTGCATTTTTCTCCCAAACGAAGGACACTAGAAAGAAAATTTTAAAGCCTCCTGTTAGGCCATCATCTACACGACATAGCCCTGATTTTTCCAATGCGCAGCTCTTTGCAAAAGAGAGATATTGGCAAGGAAAAGCTGTCTTGTACCTTTGCATTTTTCTCCCAAACGAAGGACACTAGAAAGAAAATTTTAAAGCCTCCTGTTAGGCCATCATCTACACGACATAGCCCTGAATTTTCCAATGCGCAGCTCTTTGCAAAAGAGAGATATTGGCAAGGAAAAGCTGTCTTGTACCATTGCATTTTTCTCCCAAACGAAGGACACTAGAAAGAAAATTTTAAAGCCTCCTGTTAAGCCATCATCTACACGACATAGCCCTGAATTTTCCAAAGCGCAGCTCTTTGCAAAAGAGAGATATTGGCAAGGAAAAGCTGTCTTGTACCTTTGCATTTTTCTCCCAAACGAAGGACACTAGAATTGAAATTTGAAAGCCTCCTGTTAGGCCATCATCTACACGACATAGCCCTGAATTTTCCAATGCGCAGCTCTTTGCAAAAGAGAGATATTGGCAAGGAAAAGCTGTCTTGTACCTTTGCATTTTTCTCCCAAACGAAGGACACTAGAATTAAAATTTTAAAGCCTCCTGTTAGGCCATCATCTACACGACATAGCCCTGAATTTTCCAATGCGTAGCTCTTTGCAAAAGAGAGATATTGGCAAGGAAAAGCTGTCTTGTACCATTGCATTTTTCTCCCAAACGAAGGACACTAGAAAGAAAATTTTAAAGCCTCCTGTTAGGCCATCATCTACACGACATAGCCCTGAATTTTCCAATGCGCAGCTCTTTGCAAAAGAGAGATATTGGCAAGGAAAAGCTGTCTTGTACCTTTGCATTTTTCTCCCAAACGAAGGACACTAGAAAGAAAATGTTAAAGCCTCCTGTTAGGCCATCATCTACACGACATAGCCCTGATTTTTCCAATGCGCAGCTCTTTGCAAAAGAGAGATATTGGCAAGGAAAAGCTGTCTTGTACCATTGCATTTTTCTCCCAAACGAAGGACACTAGAAAGAAAATTTTAAAGCCTCCTGTTAAGCCATCATCTACACGACATAGCCCTGAATTTTCCAATGCGCAGCTCTTTGCAAAAGAGAGATATTGGCAAGGAAAAGCTGTCTTGTACCTTTGCATTTTTCTCCCAAACGAAGGACACTAGAATTAAAATTTTAAAGCCTCCTGTTAGGCCATCATCTACACGACATAGCCCTGAATTTTCCAATGCGTAGCTCTTTGCAAAAGAGAGATATTGGCAAGGAAAAGCTGTCTTGTACCTTTGCATTTTTCTCCCAAACGAAGGACACTAGAATTAAAATTTTAAAGCCTCCTGTTAGGCCATCATCTACACGACATAGCCCTGATTTTTCCAATGCGCAGCTCTTTGCAAAAGAGAGATATTGGCAAGGAAAAGCTGTCTTGTACCATTGCATTTTTCTCCCAAACGAAGGACACTAGAAAGAAAATTTTAAAGCCTCCTGTTAAGCCATCATCTACACGACATAGCCCTGAATTTTCCAATGCGCAGCTCTTTGCAAAAGAGAGATATTGGCAAGGAAAAGCTGTCTTGTACCTTTGCATTTTTCTCCCAAACGAAGGACACTAGAATTGAAATTTTAAAGCCTCCTGTTAGGCCATCATCTACACGACATAGCCCTGAATTTTCCAATGCGCAGCTCTTTGCAAAAGAGAGATATTGGCAAGGAAAAGCTGTCTTGTACCATTGCATTTTTCTCCCAAACGAAGGACACTAGAAAGAAAATTTTAAAGCCTCCTGTTAGGCCATCATCTACACGACATAGCCCTGAATTTTCCAATGCGCAGCTCTTTGCAAAAGAGAGATATTGGCAAGGAAAAGCTGTCTTGTACCTTTGCATTTTTCTCCCAAACGAAGGACACTAGAAAGAAAATTTTAAAGCCTCCTGTTAGGCCATCATCTACACGACATAGCCCTGAATTTTCCAATGCGCAGCTCTTTGCAAAAGAGAGATATTGGCAAGGAAAAGCTGTCTTGTACCTTTGCATTTTTCTCCCAAACGAAGGACACTAGAATTGAAATTTTAAAGCCTCCTGTTAGGCCATCATCTACACGACATAGCCCTGAATTTTCCAATGCGTAGCTCTTTGCAAAAGAGAGATATTGGCAAGGAAAAGCTGTCTTGTACCTTTGCATTTTTCTCCCAAACGAAGGACACTAGAATTAAAATTTTAAAGCCTCCTGTTAGGCCATCATCTACACGACATAGCCCTGATTTTTCCAATGCGCAGCTCTTTGCAAAAGAGAGATATTGGCAAGGAAAAGCTGTCTTGTACCATTGCATTTTTCTCCCAAACGAAGGACACTAGAAAGAAAATTTTAAAGCCTCCTGTTAGGCCATCATCTACACGACATAGCCCTGAATTTTCCAATGCGCAGCTCTTTGCAAAAGAGAGATATTGGCAAGGAAAAGCTGTCTCGTACCTTTGCATTTTTCTCCCAAACGAAGGACACTAGAAAAGAAAATTTTAAAGCCTCCTGTTAGGCCATCATCTACACGACATAGCCCTGATTTTTCCAATGCGCAGCTCTTTGCAAAAGAGAGATATTGGCAAGGAAAAGCTGTCTTGTACCATTGCATTTTTCTCCCAAACGAAGGACACTAGAAAGAAAATTTTAAAGCCTCCTGTTAAGCCATCATCTACACGACATAGCCCTGAATTTTCCAATGCGCAGCTCTTTGCAAAAGAGAGATATTGGCAAGGAAAAGCTGTCTTGTACCTTTGCATTTTTCTCCCAAACGAAGGACACTAGAATTGAAATTTTAAAGCCTCCTGTTAGGCCATCATCTACACGACATAGCCCTGAATTTTCCAATGCGCAGCTCTTTGCAAAAGAGAGATATTGGCAAGGAAAAGCTGTCTTGTACCATTGCATTTTACTCCCAAACGAAGGACACTAGAAAGAAAATTTTAAAGCCTCCTGTTAGGCCATCATCTACACGACATAGCCCTGAATTTTCCAATGCGCAGCTCTTTGCAAAAGAGAGATATTGGCAAGGAAAAGCTGTCTTGTACCTTTGCATTTTTCTCCCAAACGAAGGACACTAGAAAGAAAATTTTAAAGCCTCCTGTTAGGCCATCATCTACACGACATAGCCCTGATTTTTCCAATGCGCAGCTCTTTGCAAAAGAGAGATATTGGCAAGGAAAAGCTGTCTTGTACCTTTGCATTTTTCTCCCAAACGAAGGACACTAGAAAGAAAATTTTAAAGCCTCCTGTTAGGCCATCATCTACACGACATAGCCCTGATTTTTCCAATGCGCAGCTCTTTGCAAAAGAGAGATATTGGCAAGGAAAAAGCTGTCTTGTACCATTGCATTTTTCTCCCAAACGAAGGACACTAGAAAGAAAATTTTAAAGCCTCCTGTTAAGCCATCATCTACACGACATAGCCCTGAATTTTCCAATGCGCAGCTCTTTGCAAAAGAGAGATATTGGCAAGGAAAAGCTGTCTTGTACCTTTGCATTTTTCTCCCAAACGAAGGACACTAGAATTGAAATTTTAAAGCCTCCTGTTAGGCCATCATCTACACGACATAGCCCTGAATTTTCCAATGCGCAGCTCTTTGCAAAAGAGAGATATTGGCAAGGAAAAGCTGTCTTGTACCATTGCATTTTTCTCCCAAACGAAGGACACTAGAAAGAAAATTTTAAAGCCTCCTGTTAGGCCATCATCTACACGACATAGCCCTGATTTTTCCAATGCGCAGCTCTTTGCAAAAGAGAGATATTGGCAAGGAAAAGCTGTCTTGTACCTTTGCATTTTTCTCCCAAACGAAGGACACTAGAAAGAAAATTTTAAAGCCTCCTGTTAGGCCATCATCTACACGACATAGCCCTGAATTTTCCAATGCGCAGCTCTTTGCAAAAGAGAGATATTGGCAAGGAAAAGCTGTCTTGTACCATTGCATTTTTCTCCCAAACGAAGGACACTAGAAAGAAAATTTTAAAGCCTCCTGTTAAGCCATCATCTACACGACATAGCCCTGAATTTTCCAATGCGCAGCTCTTTGCAAAAGAGAGATATTGGCAAGGAAAAGCTGTCTTGTACCTTTGCATTTTTCTCCCAAACGAAGGACACTAGAATTGAAATTTGAAAGCCTCCTGTTAGGCCATCATCTACACGACATAGCCCTGAATTTTCCAATGCGCAGCTCTTTGCAAAAGAGAGATATTGGCAAGGAAAAGCTGTCTTGTACCTTTGCATTTTTCTCCCAAACGAAGGACACTAGAATTAAAATTTTAAAGCCTCCTGTTAGGCCATCATCTACACGACATAGCCCTGAATTTTCCAATGCGTAGCTCTTTGCAAAAGAGAGATATTGGCAAGGAAAAGCTGTCTTGTACCTTTGCATTTTTCTCCCAAACGAAGGACACTAGAATTGAAATTTTAAAGCCTCCTGTTAGGCCATCATCTACACGACATAGCCCTGAATTTTCCAATGCGTAGCTCTTTGCAAAAGAGAGATATTGGCAAGGAAAAGCTGTCTTGTACCTTTGCATTTTTCTCCCAAACGAAGGACACTAGAATTAAAATTTTAAAGCCTCCTGTTAGGCCATCATCTACACGACATAGCCCTGATTTTTCCAATGCGCAGCTCTTTGCAAAAGAGAGATATTGGCAAGGAAAAGCTGTCTTGTACCATTGCATTTTTCTCCCAAACGAAGGACACTAGAATTGAAATTTTAAAGCCTCCTGTTAGGCCATCATCTACACGACATAGCCCTGAATTTTCCAATGCGCAGCTCTTTGCAAAAGAGAGATATTGGCAAGGAAAAGCTGTCTTGTACCATTGCATTTTTCTCCCAAACGAAGGACACTAGAAAGAAAATTTTAAAGCCTCCTGTTAAGCCATCATCTACACGACATAGCCCTGAATTTTCCAATGCGCAGCTCTTTGCAAAAGAGAGATATTGGCAAGGAAAAGCTGTCTTGTACCTTTGCATTTTTCTCCCAAACGAAGGACACTAGAATTGAAATTTTAAAGCCTCCTGTTAGGCCATCATCTACACGACATAGCCCTGAATTTTCCAATGCGCAGCTCTTTGCAAAAGAGAGATATTGGCAAGGAAAAGCTGTCTTGTACCATTGCATTTTTCTCCCAAACGAAGGACACTAGAAAGAAAATTTTAAAGCCTCCTGTTAGGCCATCATCTACACGACATAGCCCTGATTTTTCCAATGCGCAGCTCTTTGCAAAAGAGAGATATTGGCAAGGAAAAGCTGTCTTGTACCTTTGCATTTTTCTCCCAAACGAAGGACACTAGAAAGAAAATTTTAAAGCCTCCTGTTAGGCCATCATCTACACGACATAGCCCTGAATTTTCCAATGCGCAGCTCTTTGCAAAAGAGAGATATTGGCAAGGAAAAGCTGTCTTGTACCATTGCATTTTTCTCCCAAACGAAGGACACTAGAAAGAAAATTTTAAAGCCTCCTGTTAAGCCATCATCTACACGACATAGCCCTGAATTTTCCAATGCGTAGCTCTTTGCAAAAGAGAGATATTGGCAAGGAAAAGCTGTCTTGTACCTTTGCATTTTTCTCCCAAACGAAGGACACTAGAATTGAAATTTTAAAGCCTCCTGTTAGGCCATCATCTACACGACATAGCCCTGAATTTTCCAATGCGTAGCTCTTTGCAAAAGAGAGATATTGGCAAGGAAAAGCTGTCTTGTACCTTTGCATTTTTCTCCCAAACGAAGGACACTAGAATTAAAATTTTAAAGCCTCCTGTTAGGCCATCATCTACACGACATAGCCCTGATTTTTCCAATGCGCAGCTCTTTGCAAAAGAGAGATATTGGCAAGGAAAAGCTGTCTTGTACCATTGCATTTTTCTCCCAAACGAAGGACACTAGAAAGAAAATTTTAAAGCCTCCTGTTAGGCCATCATCTACACGACATAGCCCTGAATTTTCCAATGCGCAGCTCTTTGCAAAAGAGAGATATTGGCAAGGAAAAGCTGTCTCGTACCTTTGCATTTTTCTCCCAAACGAAGGACACTAGAAAAGAAAATTTTAAAGCCTCCTGTTAGGCCATCATCTACACGACATAGCCCTGATTTTTCCAATGCGCAGCTCTTTGCAAAAGAGAGATATTGGCAAGGAAAAGCTGTCTTGTACCATTGCATTTTTCTCCCAAACGAAGGACACTAGAAAGAAAATTTTAAAACCTCCTGTTAAGCCATCATCTACACGACATAGCCCTGAATTTTCCAATGCGCAGCTCTTTGCAAAAGAGAGATATTGGCAAGGAAAAGCTGTCTTGTACATTTGCATTTTTCTCCCAAACGAAGGACACTAGAATTGAAATTTTAAAGCCTCCTGTTAGGCCATCATCTACACGACATAGCCCTGAATTTTCCAATGCGCAGCTCTTTGCAAAAGAGAGATATTGGCAAGGAAAAGCTGTCTTGTACCATTGCATTTTACTCCCAAACGAAGGACACTAGAAAGAAAATTTTAAAGCCTCCTGTTAGGCCATCATCTACACGACATAGCCCTGAATTTTCCAATGCGCAGCTCTTTGCAAAAGAGAGATATTGGCAAGGAAAAGCTGTCTTGTACCTTTGCATTTTTCTCCCAAACGAAGGACACTAGAAAGAAAATTTTAAAGCCTCCTGTTAGGCCATCATCTACACGACATAGCCCTGATTTTTCCAATGCGCAGCTCTTTGCAAAAGAGAGATATTGGCAAGGAAAAGCTGTCTTGTACCATTGCATTTTTCTCCCAAACGAAGGACACTAGAAAGAAAATTTTAAAGCCTCCTGTTAAGCCATCATCTACACGACATAGCCCTGAATTTTCCAATGCGCAGCTCTTTGCAAAAGAGAGATATTGGCAAGGAAAAGCTGTCTTGTACCTTTGCATTTTTCTCCCAAACGAAGGACACTAGAATTGAAATTTTAAAGCCTCCTGTTAGGCCATCATCTACACGACATAGCCCTGAATTTTCCAATGCGTAGCTCTTTGCAAAAGAGAGATATTGGCAAGGAAAAGCTGTCTTGTACCTTTGCATTTTTCTCCCAAACGAAGGACACTAGAATTGAAATTTTAAAGCCTCCTGTTAGGCCATCATCTACACGACATAGCCCTGAATTTTCCAATGCGCAGCTCTTTGCAAAAGAGAGATATTGGCAAGGAAAAGCTGTCTTGTACCATTGCATTTTTCTCCCAAACGAAGGACACTAGAAAGAAAATTTTAAAGCCTCCTGTTAGGCCATCATCTACACGACATAGCCCTGATTTTTCCAATGCGCAGCTCTTTGCAAAAGAGAGATATTGGCAAGGAAAAGCTGTCTTGTACCTTTGCATTTTTCTCCCAAACGAAGGACACTAGAAAGAAAATTTTAAAGCCTCCTGTTAGGCCATCATCTACACGACATAGCCCTGAATTTTCCAATGCGCAGCTCTTTGCAAAAGAGAGATATTGGCAAGGAAAAGCTGTCTTGTACCATTGCATTTTTCTCCCAAACGAAGGACACTAGAAAGAAAATTTTAAAGCCTCCTGTTAAGCCATCATCTACACGACATAGCCCTGAATTTTCCAAAGCGCAGCTCTTTGCAAAAGAGAGATATTGGCAAGGAAAAGCTGTCTTGTACCTTTGCATTTTTCTCCCAAACGAAGGACACTAGAATTGAAATTTGAAAGCCTCCTGTTAGGCCATCATCTACACGACATAGCCCTGAATTTTCCAATGCGCAGCTCTTTGCAAAAGAGAGATATTGGCAAGGAAAAGCTGTCTTGTACCTTTGCATTTTTCTCCCAAACGAAGGACACTAGAATTAAAATTTTAAAGCCTCCTGTTAGGCCATCATCTACACGACATAGCCCTGAATTTTCCAATGCGTAGCTCTTTGCAAAAGAGAGATATTGGCAAGGAAAAGCTGTCTTGTACCTTTGCATTTTTCTCCCAAACGAAGGACACTAGAATTGAAATTTTAAAGCCTCCTGTTAGGCCATCATCTACACGACATAGCCCTGAATTTTCCAATGCGTAGCTCTTTGCAAAAGAGAGATATTGGCAAGGAAAAGCTGTCTTGTACCTTTGCATTTTTCTCCCAAACGAAGGACACTAGAATTAAAATTTTAAAGCCTCCTGTTAGGCCATCATCTACACGACATAGCCCTGATTTTTCCAATGCGCAGCTCTTTGCAAAAGAGAGATATTGGCAAGGAAAAGCTGTCTTGTACCATTGCATTTTTCTCCCAAACGAAGGACACTAGAAAGAAAATTTTAAAGCCTCCTGTTAGGCCATCATCTACACGACATAGCCCTGAATTTTCCAATGCGCAGCTCTTTGCAAAAGAGAGATATTGGCAAGGAAAAGCTGTCTCGTACCTTTGCATTTTTCTCCCAAACGAAGGACACTAGAAAAGAAAATTTTAAAGCCTCCTGTTAGGCCATCATCTACACGACATAGCCCTGATTTTTCCAATGCGCAGCTCTTTGCAAAAGAGAGATATTGGCAAGGAAAAGCTGTCTTGTACCATTGCATTTTTCTCCCAAACGAAGGACACTAGAAAGAAAATTTTAAAGCCTCCTGTTAAGCCATCATCTACACGACATAGCCCTGAATTTTCCAATGCGCAGCTCTTTGCAAAAGAGAGATATTGGCAAGGAAAAGCTGTCTTGTACATTTGCATTTTTCTCCCAAACGAAGGACACTAGAATTGAAATTTTAAAGCCTCCTGTTAGGCCATCATCTACACGACATAGCCCTGAATTTTCCAATGCGCAGCTCTTTGCAAAAGAGATATATTGGCAAGGAAAAGCTGTCTTGTACCATTGCATTTTACTCCCAAACGAAGGACACTAGAAAGAAAATTTTAAAGCCTCCTGTTAGGCCATCATCTACACGACATAGCCCTGAATTTTCCAATGCGCAGCTCTTTGCAAAAGAGAGATATTGGCAAGGAAAAGCTGTCTTGTACCTTTGCATTTTTCTCCCAAACGAAGGACACTAGAAAGAAAATTTTAAAGCCTCCTGTTAGGCCATCATCTACACGACATAGCCCTGATTTTTCCAATGCGCAGCTCTTTGCAAAAGAGAGATATTGGCAAGGAAAAGCTGTCTTGTACCATTGCATTTTTCTCCCAAACGAAGGACACTAGAAAGAAAATTTTAAAGCCTCCTGTTAAGCCATCATCTACACGACATAGCCCTGAATTTTCCAATGCGCAGCTCTTTGCAAAAGAGAGATATTGGCAAGGAAAAGCTGTCTTGTACCTTTGCATTTTTCTCCCAAACGAAGGACACTAGAATTGAAATTTTAAAGCCTCCTGTTAGGCCATCATCTACACGACATAGCCCTGAATTTTCCAATGCGCAGCTCTTTGCAAAAGAGAGATATTGGCAAGGAAAAGCTGTCTTGTACCATTGCATTTTTCTCCCAAACGAAGGACACTAGAAAGAAAATTTTAAAGCCTCCTGTTAGGCCATCATCTACACGACATAGCCCTGAATTTTCCAATGCGCAGCTCTTTGCAAAAGAGAGATATTGGCAAGGAAAAGCTGTCTTGTACCTTTGCATTTTTCTCCCAAACGAAGGACACTAGAAAGAAAATTTTAAAGCCTCCTGTTAGGCCATCATCTACACGACATAGCCCTGAATTTTCCAATGCGCAGCTCTTTGCAAAAGAGAGATATTGGCAAGGAAAAGCTGTCTTGTACCTTTGCATTTTTCTCCCAAACGAAGGACACTAGAATTGAAATTTTAAAGCCTCCTGTTAGGCCATCATCTACACGACATAGCCCTGAATTTTCCAATGCGTAGCTCTTTGCAAAAGAGAGATATTGGCAAGGAAAAGCTGTCTTGTACCTTTGCATTTTTCTCCCAAACGAAGGACACTAGAATTAAAATTTTAAAGCCTCCTGTTAGGCCATCATCTACACGACATAGCCCTGATTTTTCCAATGCGCAGCTCTTTGCAAAAGAGAGATATTGGCAAGGAAAAGCTGTCTTGTACCATTGCATTTTTCTCCCAAACGAAGGACACTAGAAAGAAAATTTTAAAGCCTCCTGTTAGGCCATCATCTACACGACATAGCCCTGAATTTTCCAATGCGCAGCTCTTTGCAAAAGAGAGATATTGGCAAGGAAAAGCTGTCTCGTACCTTTGCATTTTTCTCCCAAACGAAGGACACTAGAAAAGAAAATTTTAAAGCCTCCTGTTAGGCCATCATCTACACGACATAGCCCTGATTTTTCCAATGCGCAGCTCTTTGCAAAAGAGAGATATTGGCAAGGAAAAGCTGTCTTGTACCATTGCATTTTTCTCCCAAACGAAGGACACTAGAAAGAAAATTTTAAAGCCTCCTGTTAAGCCATCATCTACACGACATAGCCCTGAATTTTCCAATGCGCAGCTCTTTGCAAAAGAGAGATATTGGCAAGGAAAAGCTGTCTTGTACCTTTGCATTTTTCTCCCAAACGAAGGACACTAGAATTGAAATTTTAAAGCCTCCTGTTAGGCCATCATCTACACGACATAGCCCTGAATTTTCCAATGCGCAGCTCTTTGCAAAAGAGAGATATTGGCAAGGAAAAGCTGTCTTGTACCATTGCATTTTACTCCCAAACGAAGGACACTAGAAAGAAAATTTTAAAGCCTCCTGTTAGGCCATCATCTACACGACATAGCCCTGAATTTTCCAATGCGCAGCTCTTTGCAAAAGAGAGATATTGGCAAGGAAAAGCTGTCTTGTACCTTTGCATTTTTCTCCCAAACGAAGGACACTAGAAAGAAAATGTTAAAGCCTCCTGTTAGGCCATCATCTACACGACATAGCCCTGATTTTTCCAATGCGCAGCTCTTTGCAAAAGAGAGATATTGGCAAGGAAAAGCTGTCTTGTACCATTGCATTTTTCTCCCAAACGAAGGACACTAGAAAGAAAATTTTAAAGCCTCCTGTTAAGCCATCATCTACACGACATAGCCCTGAATTTTCCAATGCGCAGCTCTTTGCAAAAGAGAGATATTGGCAAGGAAAAGCTGTCTTGTACCTTTGCATTTTTCTCCCAAACGAAGGACACTAGAATTAAAATTTTAAAGCCTCCTGTTAGGCCATCATCTACACGACATAGCCCTGAATTTTCCAATGCGTAGCTCTTTGCAAAAGAGAGATATTGGCAAGGAAAAGCTGTCTTGTACCTTTGCATTTTTCTCCCAAACGAAGGACACTAGAATTAAAATTTTAAAGCCTCCTGTTAGGCCATCATCTACACGACATAGCCCTGATTTTTCCAATGCGCAGCTCTTTGCAAAAGAGAGATATTGGCAAGGAAAAGCTGTCTTGTACCATTGCATTTTTCTCCCAAACGAAGGACACTAGAAAGAAAATTTTAAAGCCTCCTGTTAAGCCATCATCTACACGACATAGCCCTGAATTTTCCAATGCGCAGCTCTTTGCAAAAGAGAGATATTGGCAAGGAAAAGCTGTCTTGTACCTTTGCATTTTTCTCCCAAACGAAGGACACTAGAATTGAAATTTTAAAGCCTCCTGTTAGGCCATCATCTACACGACATAGCCCTGAATTTTCCAATGCGCAGCTCTTTGCAAAAGAGAGATATTGGCAAGGAAAAGCTGTCTTGTACCATTGCATTTTTCTCCCAAACGAAGGACACTAGAAAGAAAATTTTAAAGCCTCCTGTTAGGCCATCATCTACACGACATAGCCCTGAATTTTCCAATGCGCAGCTCTTTGCAAAAGAGAGATATTGGCAAGGAAAAGCTGTCTTGTACCTTTGCATTTTTCTCCCAAACGAAGGACACTAGAAAGAAAATTTTAAAGCCTCCTGTTAGGCCATCATCTACACGACATAGCCCTGAATTTTCCAATGCGCAGCTCTTTGCAAAAGAGAGATATTGGCAAGGAAAAGCTGTCTTGTACCTTTGCATTTTTCTCCCAAACGAAGGACACTAGAATTGAAATTTTAAAGCCTCCTGTTAGGCCATCATCTACACGACATAGCCCTGAATTTTCCAATGCGTAGCTCTTTGCAAAAGAGAGATATTGGCAAGGAAAAGCTGTCTTGTACCTTTGCATTTTTCTCCCAAACGAAGGACACTAGAATTAAAATTTTAAAGCCTCCTGTTAGGCCATCATCTACACGACATAGCCCTGATTTTTCCAATGCGCAGCTCTTTGCAAAAGAGAGATATTGGCAAGGAAAAGCTGTCTTGTACCATTGCATTTTTCTCCCAAACGAAGGACACTAGAAAGAAAATTTTAAAGCCTCCTGTTAGGCCATCATCTACACGACATAGCCCTGAATTTTCCAATGCGCAGCTCTTTGCAAAAGAGAGATATTGGCAAGGAAAAGCTGTCTCGTACCTTTGCATTTTTCTCCCAAACGAAGGACACTAGAAAAGAAAATTTTAAAGCCTCCTGTTAGGCCATCATCTACACGACATAGCCCTGATTTTTCCAATGCGCAGCTCTTTGCAAAAGAGAGATATTGGCAAGGAAAAGCTGTCTTGTACCATTGCATTTTTCTCCCAAACGAAGGACACTAGAAAGAAAATTTTAAAGCCTCCTGTTAAGCCATCATCTACACGACATAGCCCTGAATTTTCCAATGCGCAGCTCTTTGCAAAAGAGAGATATTGGCAAGGAAAAGCTGTCTTGTACCTTTGCATTTTTCTCCCAAACGAAGGACACTAGAATTGAAATTTTAAAGCCTCCTGTTAGGCCATCATCTACACGACATAGCCCTGAATTTTCCAATGCGCAGCTCTTTGCAAAAGAGAGATATTGGCAAGGAAAAGCTGTCTTGTACCATTGCATTTTACTCCCAAACGAAGGACACTAGAAAGAAAATTTTAAAGCCTCCTGTTAGGCCATCATCTACACGACATAGCCCTGAATTTTCCAATGCGCAGCTCTTTGCAAAAGAGAGATATTGGCAAGGAAAAGCTGTCTTGTACCTTTGCATTTTTCTCCCAAACGAAGGACACTAGAAAGAAAATTTTAAAGCCTCCTGTTAGGCCATCATCTACACGACATAGCCCTGATTTTTCCAATGCGCAGCTCTTTGCAAAAGAGAGATATTGGCAAGGAAAAGCTGTCTTGTACCATTGCATTTTTCTCCCAAACGAAGGACACTAGAAAGAAAATTTTAAAGCCTCCTGTTAAGCCATCATCTACACGACATAGCCCTGAATTTTCCAATGCGCAGCTCTTTGCAAAAGAGAGATATTGGCAAGGAAAAGCTGTCTTGTACCTTTGCATTTTTCTCCCAAACGAAGGACACTAGAATTAAAATTTTAAAGCCTCCTGTTAGGCCATCATCTACACGACATAGCCCTGAATTTTCCAATGCGTAGCTCTTTGCAAAAGAGAGATATTGGCAAGGAAAAGCTGTCTTGTACCTTTGCATTTTTCTCCCAAACGAAGGACACTAGAATTGAAATTTTAAAGCCTCCTGTTAGGCCATCATCTACACGACATAGCCCTGAATTTTCCAATGCGTAGCTCTTTGCAAAAGAGAGATATTGGCAAGGAAAAGCTGTCTTGTACCTTTGCATTTTTCTCCCAAACGAAGGACACTAGAATTAAAATTTTAAAGCCTCCTGTTAGGCCATCATCTACACGACATAGCCCTGATTTTTCCAATGCGCAGCTCTTTGCAAAAGAGAGATATTGGCAAGGAAAAGCTGTCTTGTACCATTGCATTTTTCTCCCAAACGAAGGACACTAGAAAGAAAATTTTAAAGCCTCCTGTTAGGCCATCATCTACACGACATAGCCCTGAATTTTCCAATGCGCAGCTCTTTGCAAAAGAGAGATATTGGCAAGGAAAAGCTGTCTCGTACCTTTGCATTTTTCTCCCAAACGAAGGACACTAGAAAAGAAAATTTTAAAGCCTCCTGTTAGGCCATCATCTACACGACATAGCCCTGATTTTTCCAATGCGCAGCTCTTTGCAAAAGAGAGATATTGGCAAGGAAAAGCTGTCTTGTACCATTGCATTTTTCTCCCAAACGAAGGACACTAGAAAGAAAATTTTAAAGCCTCCTGTTAAGCCATCATCTACACGACATAGCCCTGAATTTTCCAATGCGCAGCTCTTTGCAAAAGAGAGATATTGGCAAGGAAAAGCTGTCTTGTACCTTTGCATTTTTCTCCCAAACGAAGGACACTAGAATTGAAATTTTAAAGCCTCCTGTTAAGCCATCATCTACACGACATAGCCCTGAATTTTCCAATGCGCAGCTCTTTGCAAAAGAGAGATATTGGCAAGGAAAAGCTGTCTTGTACCTTTGCATTTTTCTCCCAAACGAAGGACACTAGAATTGAAATTTAAAAGCCTCCTGTTAGGCCATCATCTACACGACATAGCCCTGAATTTTCCAATGCGCAGCTCTTTGCAAAAGAGAGATATTGGCAAGGAAAAGCTGTCTTGTACCATTGCATTTTTCTCCCAAACGAAGGACACTAGAAAGAAAATTTTAAAGCCTCCTGTTAGGCCATCATCTACACGACATAGCCCTGAATTTTCCAATGCGCAGCTCTTTGCAAAAGAGAGATATTGGCAAGGAAAAGCTGTCTTGTACCTTTGCATTTTTCTCCCAAACGAAGGACACTAGAAAGAAAATTTTAAAGCCTCCTGTTAGGCCATCATCTACACGACATAGCCCTGAATTTTCCAATGCGCAGCTCTTTGCAAAAGAGAGATATTGGCAAGGAAAAGCTGTCTTGTACCTTTGCATTTTTCTCCCAAACGAAGGACACTAGAAAGAAAATTTTAAAGCCTCCTGTTAGGCCATCATCTACACGACATAGCCCTGAATTTTCCAATGCGTAGCTCTTTGCAAAAGAGAGATATTGGCAAGGAAAAGCTGTCTTGTACCTTTGCATTTTTCTCCCAAACGAAGGACACTAGAATTGAAATTTTAAAGCCTCCTGTTAGGCCATCATCTACACGACATAGCCCTGAATTTTCCAATGCGCAGCTCTTTGCAAAAGAGAGATATTGGCAAGGAAAAGCTGTCTTGTACCTTTGCATTTTTCTCCCAAACGAAGGACACTAGAAAGAAAATTTTAAAGCCTCCTGTTAGGCCATCATCTACACGACATAGCCCTGATTTTTCCAATGCGCAGCTCTTTGCAAAAGAGAGATATTGGCAAGGAAAAGCTGTCTTGTACCATTGCATTTTTCTCCCAAACGAAGGACACTAGAAAGAAAATTTTAAAGCCTCCTGTTAAGCCATCATCTACACGACATAGCCCTGAATTTTCCAATGCGCAGCTCTTTGCAAAAGAGAGATATTGGCAAGGAAAAGCTGTCTTGTACCTTTGCATTTTTCTCCCAAACGAAGGACACTAGAATTGAAATTTTAAAGCCTCCTGTTAGGCCATCATCTACACGACATAGCCCTGAATTTTCCAATGCGCAGCTCTTTGCAAAAGAGAGATATTGGCAAGGAAAAGCTGTCTTGTACCATTGCATTTTTCTCCCAAACGAAGGACACTAGAAAGAAAATTTTAAAGCCTCCTGTTAGGCCATCATCTACACGACATAGCCCTGATTTTTCCAATGCGCAGCTCTTTGCAAAAGAGAGATATTGGCAAGGAAAAGCTGTCTTGTACCTTTGCATTTTTCTCCCAAACGAAGGACACTAGAAAGAAAATTTTAAAGCCTCCTGTTAGGCCATCATCTACACGACATAGCCCTGAATTTTCCAATGCGCAGCTCTTTGCAAAAGAGAGATATTGGCAAGGAAAAGCTGTCTTGTACCATTGCATTTTTCTCCCAAACGAAGGACACTAGAAAGAAAATTTTAAAGCCTCCTGTTAAGCCATCATCTACACGACATAGCCCTGAATTTTCCAATGCGCAGCTCTTTGCAAAAGAGAGATATTGGCAAGGAAAAGCTGTCTTGTACCTTTGCATTTTTCTCCCAAACGAAGGACACTAGAATTGAAATTTGAAAGCCTCCTGTTAGGCCATCATCTACACGACATAGCCCTGAATTTTCCAATGCGCAGCTCTTTGCAAAAGAGAGATATTGGCAAGGAAAAGCTGTCTTGTACCATTGCATTTTTCTCCCAAACGAAGGACACTAGAATTAAAATTTTAAAGCCTCCTGTTAGGCCATCATCTACACGACATAGCCCTGAATTTTCCAATGCGTAGCTCTTTGCAAAAGAGAGATATTGGCAAGGAAAAGCTGTCTTGTACCTTTGCATTTTTCTCCCAAACGAAGGACACTAGAATTGAAATTTTAAAGCCTCCTGTTAGGCCATCATCTACACGACATAGCCCTGAATTTTCCAATGCGTAGCTCTTTGCAAAAGAGAGATATTGGCAAGGAAAAGCTGTCTTGTACCTTTGCATTTTTCTCCCAAACGAAGGACACTAGAATTAAAATTTTAAAGCCTCCTGTTAGGCCATCATCTACACGACATAGCCCTGATTTTTCCAATGCGCAGCTCTTTGCAAAAGAGAGATATTGGCAAGGAAAAGCTGTCTTGTACCATTGCATTTTTCTCCCAAACGAAGGACACTAGAAAGAAAATTTTAAAGCCTCCTGTTAGGCCATCATCTACACGACATAGCCCTGAATTTTCCAATGCGCAGCTCTTTGCAAAAGAGAGATATTGGCAAGGAAAAGCTGTCTCGTACCTTTGCATTTTTCTCCCAAACGAAGGACACTAGAAAAGAAAATTTTAAAGCCTCCTGTTAGGCCATCATCTACACGACATAGCCCTGATTTTTCCAATGCGCAGCTCTTTGCAAAAGAGAGATATTGGCAAGGAAAAGCTGTCTTGTACCATTGCATTTTTCTCCCAAACGAAGGACACTAGAAAGAAAATTTTAAAGCCTCCTGTTAAGCCATCATCTACACGACATAGCCCTGAATTTTCCAATGCGCAGCTCTTTGCAAAAGAGAGATATTGGCAAGGAAAAGCTGTCTTGTACCTTTGCATTTTTCTCCCAAACGAAGGACACTAGAATTGAAATTTTAAAGCCTCCTGTTAGGCCATCATCTACACGACATAGCCCTGAATTTTCCAATGCGCAGCTCTTTGCAAAAGAGAGATATTGGCAAGGAAAAGCTGTCTTGTACCATTGCATTTTACTCCCAAACGAAGGACACTAGAAAGAAAATTTTAAAGCCTCCTGTTAGGCCATCATCTACACGACATAGCCCTGAATTTTCCAATGCGCAGCTCTTTGCAAAAGAGAGATATTGGCAAGGAAAAGCTGTCTTGTACCTTTGCATTTTTCTCCCAAACGAAGGACACTAGAAAGAAAATTTTAAAGCCTCCTGTTAGGCCATCATCTACACGACATAGCCCTGATTTTTCCAATGCGCAGCTCTTTGCAAAAGAGAGATATTGGCAAGGAAAAGCTGTCTTGTACCTTTGCATTTTTCTCCCAAACGAAGGACACTAGAAAGAAAATTTTAAAGCCTCCTGTTAGGCCATCATCTACACGACATAGCCCTGAATTTTCCAATGCGCAGCTCTTTGCAAAAGAGAGATATTGGCAAGGAAAAGCTGTCTTGTACCATTGCATTTTTCTCCCAAACGAAGGACACTAGAAAGAAAATTTTAAAGCCTCCTGTTAAGCCATCATCTACACGACATAGCCCTGAATTTTCCAATGCGCAGCTCTTTGCAAAAGAGAGATATTGGCAAGGAAAAGCTGTCTTGTACCTTTGCATTTTTCTCCCAAACGAAGGACACTAGAATTAAAATTTTAAAGCCTCCTGTTAGGCCATCATCTACACGACATAGCCCTGAATTTTCCAATGCGTAGCTCTTTGCAAAAGAGAGATATTGGCAAGGAAAAGCTGTCTTGTACCTTTGCATTTTTCTCCCAAACGAAGGACACTAGAATTGAAATTTTAAAGCCTCCTGTTAGGCCATCATCTACACGACATAGCCCTGAATTTTCCAATGCGTAGCTCTTTGCAAAAGAGAGATATTGGCAAGGAAAAGCTGTCTTGTACCTTTGCATTTTTCTCCCAAACGAAGGACACTAGAATTAAAATTTTAAAGCCTCCTGTTAGGCCATCATCTACACGACATAGCCCTGATTTTTCCAATGCGCAGCTCTTTGCAAAAGAGAGATATTGGCAAGGAAAAGCTGTCTTGTACCATTGCATTTTTCTCCCAAACGAAGGACACTAGAAAGAAAATTTTAAAGCCTCCTGTTAGGCCATCATCTACACGACATAGCCCTGAATTTTCCAATGCGCAGCTCTTTGCAAAAGAGAGATATTGGCAAGGAAAAGCTGTCTCGTACCTTTGCATTTTTCTCCCAAACGAAGGACACTAGAAAAGAAAATTTTAAAGCCTCCTGTTAGGCCATCATCTACACGACATAGCCCTGATTTTTCCAATGCGCAGCTCTTTGCAAAAGAGAGATATTGGCAAGGAAAAGCTGTCTTGTACCATTGCATTTTTCTCCCAAACGAAGGACACTAGAAAGAAAATTTTAAAGCCTCCTGTTAAGCCATCATCTACACGACATAGCCCTGAATTTTCCAATGCGCAGCTCTTTGCAAAAGAGAGATATTGGCAAGGAAAAGCTGTCTTGTACCTTTGCATTTTTCTCCCAAACGAAGGAAACTAGAATTGAAATTTTAAAGCCTCCTGTTAGGCCATCATCTACACGACATAGCCCTGAATTTTCCAATGCGCAGCTCTTTGCAAAAGAGAGATATTGGCAAGGAAAAGCTGTCTTGTACCATTGCATTTTACTCCCAAACGAAGGACACTAGAAAGAAAATTTTAAAGCCTCCTGTTAGGCCATCATCTACACGACATAGCCCTGAATTTTCCAATGCGCAGCTCTTTGCAAAAGAGAGATATTGGCAAGGAAAAGCTGTCTTGTACCTTTGCATTTTTCTCCCAAACGAAGGACACTAGAAAGAAAATTTTAAAGCCTCCTGTTAGGCCATCATCTACACGACATAGCCCTGATTTTTCCAATGCGCAGCTCTTTGCAAAAGAGAGATATTGGCAAGGAAAAGCTGTCTTGTACCATTGCATTTTTCTCCCAAACGAAGGACACTAGAAAGAAAATTTTAAAGCCTCCTGTTAAGCCATCATCTACACGACATAGCCCTGAATTTTCCAATGCGCAGCTCTTTGCAAAAGAGAGATATTGGCAAGGAAAAGCTGTCTTGTACCTTTGCATTTTTCTCCCAAACGAAGGACACTAGAATTGAAATTTAAAAGCCTCCTGTTAGGCCATCATCTACACGACATAGCCCTGAATTTTCCAATGCGCAGCTCTTTGCAAAAGAGAGATATTGGCAAGGAAAAGCTGTCTTGTACCATTGCATTTTTCTCCCAAACGAAGGACACTAGAAAGAAAATTTTAAAGCCTCCTGTTAGGCCATCATCTACACGACATAGCCCTGAATTTTCCAATGCGCAGCTCTTTGCAAAAGAGAGATATTGGCAAGGAAAAGCTGTCTTGTACCTTTGCATTTTTCTCCCAAACGAAGGACACTAGAAAGAAAATTTTAAAGCCTCCTGTTAGGCCATCATCTACACGACATAGCCCTGAATTTTCCAATGCGCAGCTCTTTGCAAAAGAGAGATATTGGCAAGGAAAAGCTGTCTTGTACCTTTGCATTTTTCTCCCAAACGAAGGACACTAGAAAGAAAATTTTAAAGCCTCCTGTTAGGCCATCATCTACACGACATAGTCCTGAATTTTCCAATGCGTAGCTCTTTGCAAAAGAGAGATATTGGCAAGGAAAAGCTGTCTTGTACCTTTGCATTTTTCTCCCAAACGAAGGATACTAGAATTGAAATTTTAAAGCCTCCTGTTAGGCCATCATCTACACGACATAGCCCTGATTTTTCCAATGCGCAGCTCTTTGCAAAAGAGAGATATTGGCAAGGAAAAGCTGTCTTGTACCATTGCATTTTTCTCCCAAACGAACGACACTAGAAAGAAAATTTTAAAGCCTCCTGTTAAGCCATCATCTACACGACATAGCCCTGAATTTTCCAATGCGCAGCTCTTTGCAAAAGAGAGATATTGGCAAGGAAAAGCTGTCTTGTACCTTTGCATTTTTCTCCCAAACGAAGGACACTAGAATTGAAATTTTAAAGCCTCCTGTTAGGCCATCATCTACACGACATATCCCTGAATTTTCCAATGCGCAGCTCTTTGCAAAAGAGAGATATTGGCAAGGAAAAGCTGTCTTGTACCTTTGCATTTTTCTCCCAAACTAAGGACACTAGAATTGAAATTTTAAAGCCTCCTGTTAGGACATCATCTACACGACATAGCCCTGAATTTTCCAATGCGCAGCTCTTTGCAAAAGAGAGATATTGGCAAGGAAAAGCTGTCTTGTACCTTTGCATTTTTCTCCCAAACGAAGGACACTAGAATTGAAATTTTAAAGCCTCCTGTTAGGCCATCATCTACACGACATAGCCCTGAATTTTCCAATGCGTAGCTCTTTGCAAAAGAGAGATATTGGCAAGGAAAAGCTGTCTTGTACCTTTGCATTTTTCTCCCAAACGAAGGACACTAGAATTAAAATTTTAAAGCCTCCTGTTAGGCCATCATCTACACGACATAGCCCTGATTTTTCCAATGCGCAGCTCTTTGCAAAAGAGAGATATTGGCAAGGAAAAGCTGTCTTGTACCATTGCATTTTTCTCCCAAACGAAGGACACTAGAAAGAAAATTTTAAAGCCTCCTGTTAGGCCATCATCTACACGACATAGCCCTGAATTTTCCAATGCGCAGCTCTTTGCAAAAGAGAGATATTGGCAAGGAAAAGCTGTCTCGTACCTTTGCATTTTTCTCCCAAACGAAGGACACTAGAAAAGAAAATTTTAAAGCCTCCTGTTAGGCCATCATCTACACGACATAGCCCTGATTTTTCCAATGCGCAGCTCTTTGCAAAAGAGAGATATTGGCAAGGAAAAGCTGTCTTGTACCATTGCATTTTTCTCCCAAACGAAGGACACTAGAAAGAAAATTTTAAAGCCTCCTGTTAAGCCATCATCTACACGACATAGCCCTGAATTTTCCAATGCGCAGCTCTTTGCAAAAGAGAGATATTGGCAAGGAAAAGCTGTCTTGTACCTTTGCATTTTTCTCCCAAACGAAGGACACTAGAATTGAAATTTTAAAGCCTCCTGTTAGGCCATCATCTACACGACATAGCCCTGAATTTTCCAATGCGCAGCTCTTTGCAAAAGAGAGATATTGGCAAGGAAAAGCTGTCTTGTACCTTTGCATTTTTCTCCCAAACGAAGGACACTAGAAAGAAAATTTTAAAGCCTCCTGTTAGGCCATCATCTACACGACATAGCCCTGATTTTTCCAATGCGCAGCTCTTTGCAAAAGAGAGATATTGGCAAGGAAAAGCTGTCTTGTACCATTGCATTTTTCTCCCAAACGAAGGACACTAGAAAGAAAATTTTAAAGCCTCCTGTTAAGCCATCATCTACACGACATAGCCCTGAATTTTCCAATGCGCAGCTCTTTGCAAAAGAGAGATATTGGCAAGGAAAAGCTGTCTTGTACCTTTGCATTTTTCTCCCAAACGAAGGACACTAGAATTGAAATTTTAAAGCCTCCTGTTAGGCCATCATCTACACGACATAGCCCTGAATTTTCCAATGCGCAGCTCTTTGCAAAAGAGAGATATTGGCAAGGAAAAGCTGTCTTGTACCATTGCATTTTTCTCCCAAACGAAGGACACTAGAAAGAAAATTTTAAAGCCTCCTGTTAGGCCATCATCTACACGACATAGCCCTGAATTTTCCAATGCGCAGCTCTTTGCAAAAGAGAGATATTGGCAAGGAAAAGCTGTCTTGTACCTTTGCATTTTTCTCCCAAACGAAGGACACTAGAAAGAAAATTTTAAAGCCTCCTGTTAGGCCATCATCTACACGACATAGCCCTGAATTTTCCAATGCGCAGCTCTTTGCAAAAGAGAGATATTGGCAAGGAAAAGCTGTCTTGTACCATTGCATTTTTCTCCCAAACGAAGGACACTAGAAAGAAAATTTTAAAGCCTCCTGTTAGGCCATCATCTACACAACATAGCCCTGAATTTTCCAATGCGCAGCTCTTTGCAAAAGAGAGATATTGGCAAGGAAAAGCTGTCTTGTACCATTGCATTTTTCTCCCAAACGAAGGACACTAGAAAGAAAATTTTAAAGCCTCCTGTTAGGCCATCATCTACACGACATAGCCCTGAATTTTCCAATGCGTAGCTCTTTGCAAAAGAGAGATATTGGCAAGGAAAAGCTGTCTTGTACCATTGCATTTTTCTCCCAAACGAAGGACACTAGAAAGAAAATTTTAAAGCCTCCTGTTAGGCCATCATCTACACGACATAGCCCTGAATTTTCCAATGCGCAGCTCTTTGCAAAAGAGAGATATTGGCAAGGAAAAGCTGTCTTGTACCTTTGCATTTTTCTCCCAAACGAAGGACACTAGAATTAAAATTTTAAAGCCTCCTGTTAGGCCATCATCTACACGACATAGCCCTGAATTTTCCAATGCGTAGCTCTTTGCAAAAGAGAGATATTGGCAAGGAAAAGCTGTCTTGTACCTTTGCATTTTTCTCCCAAACGAAGGACACTAGAATTAAAATTTTAAAGCCTCCTGTTAGGCCATCATCTACACGACATAGCCCTGAATTTTCCAATGCGCAGCTCTTTGCAAAAGAGAGATATTGGCAAGGAAAAGCTGTCTTGTACCATTGCATTTTTCTCCCAAACGAAGGACACTAGAAAGAAAATTTTAAAGCCTCCTGTTAGGCCATCATCTACACGACATAGCCCTGAATTTTCCAATGCGCAGCTCTTTGCAAAAGAGAGATATTGGCAAGGAAAAGCTGTCTTGTACCTTTGCATTTTTCTCCCAAACGAAGGACACTAGAAAGAAAATTTTAAAGCCTCCTGTTAGGCCATCATCTACACGACATAGCCCTGATTTTTCCAATGCGCAGCTCTTTGCAAAAGAGAGATATTGGCAAGGAAAAGCTGTCTTGTACCATTGCATTTTTCTCCCAAACGAAGGACACTAGAAAGAAAATTTTAAAGCCTCCTGTTAAGCCATCATCTACACGACATAGCCCTGAATTTTCCAATGCGCAGCTCTTTGCAAAAGAGAGATATTGGCAAGGAAAAGCTGTCTTGTACCTTTGCATTTTTCTCCCAAACGAAGGACACTAGAAAGAAAATTTTAAAGCCTCCTGTTAGGCCATCATCTACACAACATAGCCCTGAATTTTCCAATGCGCAGCTCTTTGCAAAAGAGAGATATTGGCAAGGAAAAGCTGTCTTGTACCTTTGCATTTTTCTCCCAAACGAAGGACACTAGAATTAAAATTTTAAAGCCTCCTGTTAGGCCATCATCTACACGACATAGCCCTGAATTTTCCAATGCGTAGCTCTTTGCAAAAGAGAGATATTGGCAAGGAAAAGCTGTCTTGTACCTTTGCATTTTTCTCCCAAACGAAGGACACTAGAATTGAAATTTTAAAGCCTCCTGTTAGGCCATCATCTACACGACATAGCCCTGAATTTTCCAATGCGTAGCTCTTTGCAAAAGAGAGATATTGGCAAGGAAAAGCTGTCTTGTACCTTTGCATTTTTCTCCCAAACGAAGGACACTAGAATTAAAATTTTAAAGCCTCCTGTTAGGCCATCATCTACACGACATAGCCCTGATTTTTCCAATGCGCAGCTCTTTGCAAAAGAGAGATATTGGCAAGGAAAAGCTGTCTTGTACCATTGCATTTTTCTCCCAAACGAAGGACACTAGAAAGAAAATTTTAAAGCCTCCTGTTAGGCCATCATCTACACGACATAGCCCTGAATTTTCCAATGCGCAGCTCTTTGCAAAAGAGAGATATTGGCAAGGAAAAGCTGTCTTGTACCATTGCATTTTTCTCCCAAACGAAGGACACTAGAAAGAAAATTTTAAAGCCTCCTGTTAAGCCATCATCTACACGACATAGCCCTGAATTTTCCAATGCGCAGCTCTTTGCAAAAGAGAGATATTGGCAAGGAAAAGCTGTCTTGTACCTTTGCATTTTTCTCCCAAACGAAGGACACTAGAATTGAAATTTTAAAGCCTCCTGTTAGGCCATCATCTACACGACATAGCCCTGAATTTTCCAATGCGCAGCTCTTTGCAAAAGAGAGATATTGGCAAGGAAAAGCTGTCTTGTACCATTGCATTTTACTCCCAAACGAAGGACACTAGAAAGAAAATTTTAAAGCCTCCTGTTAGGCCATCATCTACACGACATAGCCCTGAATTTTCCAATGCGCAGCTCTTTGCAAAAGAGAGATATTGGCAAGGAAAAGCTGTCTTGTACCTTTGCATTTTTCTCCCAAACGAAGGACACTAGAAAGAAAATTTTAAAGCCTCCTGTTAGGCCATCATCTACACGACATAGCCCTGATTTTTCCAATGCGCAGCTCTTTGCAAAAGAGAGATATTGGCAAGGAAAAGCTGTCTTGTACCTTTGCATTTTTCTCCCAAACGAAGGACACTAGAAAGAAAATTTTAAAGCCTCCTGTTAGGCCATCATCTACACGACATAGCCCTGAATTTTCCAATGCGCAGCTCTTTGCAAAAGAGAGATATTGGCAAGGAAAAGCTGTCTTGTACCATTGCATTTTTCTCCCAAACGAAGGACACTAGAAAGAAAATTTTAAAGCCTCCTGTTAAGCCATCATCTACACGACATAGCCCTGAATTTTCCAATGCGCAGCTCTTTGCAAAAGAGAGATATTGGCAAGGAAAAGCTGTCTTGTACCTTTGCATTTTTCTCCCAAACGAAGGACACTAGAATTAAAATTTTAAAGCCTCCTGTTAGGCCATCATCTACACGACATAGCCCTGAATTTTCCAATGCGTAGCTCTTTGCAAAAGAGAGATATTGGCAAGGAAAAGCTGTCTTGTACCATTGCATTTTTCTCCCAAACGAAGGACACTAGAAAGAAAATTTTAAAGCCTCCTGTTAGGCCATCATCTACACGACATAGCCCTGAATTTTCCAATGCGCAGCTCTTTGCAAAAGAGAGATATTGGCAAGGAAAAGCTGTCTCGTACCTTTGCATTTTTCTCCCAAACGAAGGACACTAGAAAAGAAAATTTTAAAGCCTCCTGTTAGGCCATCATCTACACGACATAGCCCTGATTTTTCCAATGCGCAGCTCTTTGCAAAAGAGAGATATTGGCAAGGAAAAGCTGTCTTGTACCATTGCATTTTTCTCCCAAACGAAGGACACTAGAAAGAAAATTTTAAAGCCTCCTGTTAAGCCATCATCTACACGACATAGCCCTGAATTTTCCAATGCGCAGCTCTTTGCAAAAGAGAGATATTGGCAAGGAAAAGCTGTCTTGTACCTTTGCATTTTTCTCCCAAACGAAGGAAACTAGAATTGAAATTTTAAAGCCTCCTGTTAGGCCATCATCTACACGACATAGCCCTGAATTTTCCAATGCGCAGCTCTTTGCAAAAGAGAGATATTGGCAAGGAAAAGCTGTCTTGTACCATTGCATTTTACTCCCAAACGAAGGACACTAGAAAGAAAATTTTAAAGCCTCCTGTTAGGCCATCATCTACACGACATAGCCCTGAATTTTCCAATGCGCAGCTCTTTGCAAAAGAGAGATATTGGCAAGGAAAAGCTGTCTTGTACCTTTGCATTTTTCTCCCAAACGAAGGACACTAGAAAGAAAATTTTAAAGCCTCCTGTTAGGCCATCATCTACACGACATAGCCCTGATTTTTCCAATGCGCAGCTCTTTGCAAAAGAGAGATATTGGCAAGGAAAAGCTGTCTTGTACCATTGCATTTTTCTCCCAAACGAAGGACACTAGAAAGAAAATTTTAAAGCCTCCTGTTAAGCCATCATCTACACGACATAGCCCTGAATTTTCCAATGCGCAGCTCTTTGCAAAAGAGAGATATTGGCAAGGAAAAGCTGTCTTGTACCTTTGCATTTTTCTCCCAAACGAAGGACACTAGAATTGAAATTTAAAAGCCTCCTGTTAGGCCATCATCTACACGACATAGCCCTGAATTTTCCAATACGCAGCTCTTTGCAAAAGAGAGATATTGGCAAGGAAAAGCTGTCTTGTACCATTGCATTTTTCTCCCAAACGAAGGACACTAGAAAGAAAATTTTAAAGCCTCCTGTTAGGCCATCATCTACACGACATAGCCCTGAATTTTCCAATGCGCAGCTCTTTGCAAAAGAGAGATATTGGCAAGGAAAAGCTGTCTTGTACCTTTGCATTTTTCTCCCAAACGAAGGACACTAGAAAGAAAATTTTAAAGCCTCCTGTTAGGCCATCATCTACACGACATAGCCCTGAATTTTCCAATGCGCAGCTCTTTGCAAAAGAGAGATATTGGCAAGGAAAAGCTGTCTTGTACCTTTGCATTTTTCTCCCAAACGAAGGACACTAGAAAGAAAATTTTAAAGCCTCCTGTTAGGCCATCATCTACACGACATAGCCCTGAATTTTCCAATGCGTAGCTCTTTGCAAAAGAGAGATATTGGCAAGGAAAAGCTGTCTTGTACCTTTGCATTTTTCTCCCAAACGAAGGATACTAGAATTGAAATTTTAAAGCCTCCTGTTAGGCCATCATCTACACGACATAGCCCTGATTTTTCCAATGCGCAGCTCTTTGCAAAAGAGAGATATTGGCAAGGAAAAGCTGTCTTGTACCATTGCATTTTTCTCCCAAACGAACGACACTAGAAAGAAAATTTTAAAGCCTCCTGTTAAGCCATCATCTACACGACATAGCCCTGAATTTTCCAATGCGCAGCTCTTTGCAAAAGAGAGATATTGGCAAGGAAAAGCTGTCTTGTACCTTTGCATTTTTCTCCCAAACGAAGGACACTAGAAAGAAAATTTTAAAGCCTCCTGTTAGGCCATCATCTACACGACATAGCCCTGAATTTTCCAATGCGCAGCTCTTTGCAAAAGAGAGATATTGGCAAGGAAAAGCTGTCTCGTACCTTTGCATTTTTCTCCCAAACGAAGGACACTAGAATTACAATTTTAAAGCCTCCTGTTAGGCCATCATCTACACGACATAGCCCTGAATTTTCCAATGCGCAGCTCTTTGCAAAAGAGAGATATTGGCAAGGAAAAGCTGTCTTGTACCATTGCATTTTTCTCCCAAACGAAGGACACTAGAAAGAAAATTTTAAAGCCTCCTGTTAAGCCATCATCTACACGACATAGCCCTGAATTTTCCAATGCGCAGCTCTTTGCAAAAGAGAGATATTGGCAAGGAAAAGCTGTCTTGTACCTTTGCATTTTTCTCCCAAACGAAGGAAACTAGAATTGAAATTTTAAAGCCTCCTGTTAGGCCATCATCTACACGACATAGCCCTGAATTTTCCAATGCGCAGCTCTTTGCAAAAGAGAGATATTGGCAAGGAAAAGCTGTCTTGTACCATTGCATTTTACTCCCAAACGAAGGACACTAGAAAGAAAATTTTAAAGCCTCCTGTTAGGCCATCATCTACACGACATAGCCCTGAATTTTCCAATGCGCAGCTCTTTGCAAAAGAGAGATATTGGCAAGGAAAAGCTGTCTTGTACCTTTGCATTTTTCTCCCAAACGAAGGACACTAGAAAGAAAATTTTAAAGCCTCCTGTTAGGCCATCATCTACACGACATAGCCCTGATTTTTCCAATGCGCAGCTCTTTGCAAAAGAGAGATATTGGCAAGGAAAAGCTGTCTTGTACCATTGCATTTTTCTCCCAAACGAAGGACACTAGAAAGAAAATTTTAAAGCCTCCTGTTAAGCCATCATCTACACGACATAGCCCTGAATTTTCCAATGCGCAGCTCTTTGCAAAAGAGAGATATTGGCAAGGAAAAGCTGTCTTGTACCTTTGCATTTTTCTCCCAAACGAAGGACACTAGAATTGAAATTTAAAAGCCTCCTGTTAGGCCATCATCTACACGACATAGCCCTGAATTTTCCAATACGCAGCTCTTTGCAAAAGAGAGATATTGGCAAGGAAAAGCTGTCTTGTACCATTGCATTTTTCTCCCAAACGAAGGACACTAGAAAGAAAATTTTAAAGCCTCCTGTTAGGCCATCATCTACACGACATAGCCCTGAATTTTCCAATGCGCAGCTCTTTGCAAAAGAGAGATATTGGCAAGGAAAAGCTGTCTTGTACCTTTGCATTTTTCTCCCAAACGAAGGACACTAGAAAGAAAATTTTAAAGCCTCCTGTTAGGCCATCATCTACACGACATAGCCCTGAATTTTCCAATGCGCAGCTCTTTGCAAAAGAGAGATATTGGCAAGGAAAAGCTGTCTTGTACCTTTGCATTTTTCTCCCAAACGAAGGACACTAGAAAGAAAATTTTAAAGCCTCCTGTTAGGCCATCATCTACACGACATAGCCCTGAATTTTCCAATGCGTAGCTCTTTGCAAAAGAGAGATATTGGCAAGGAAAAGCTGTCTTGTACCTTTGCATTTTTCTCCCAAACGAAGGATACTAGAATTGAAATTTTAAAGCCTCCTGTTAGGCCATCATCTACACGACATAGCCCTGATTTTTCCAATGCGCAGCTCTTTGCAAAAGAGAGATATTGGCAAGGAAAAGCTGTCTTGTACCATTGCATTTTTCTCCCAAACGAACGACACTAGAAAGAAAATTTTAAAGCCTCCTGTTAAGCCATCATCTACACGACATAGCCCTGAATTTTCCAATGCGCAGCTCTTTGCAAAAGAGAGATATTGGCAAGGAAAAGCTGTCTTGTACCTTTGCATTTTTCTCCCAAACGAAGGACACTAGAAAGAAAATTTTAAAGCCTCCTGTTAGGCCATCATCTACACGACATAGCCCTGAATTTTCCAATGCGCAGCTCTTTGCAAAAGAGAGATATTGGCAAGGAAAAGCTGTCTTGTACCTTTGCATTTTTCTCCCAAACGAAGGACACTAGAATTACAATTTTAAAGCCTCCTGTTAGGCCATCATCTACACGACATAGCCCTGAATTTTCCAATGCGTAGCTCTTTGCAAAAGAGAGATATTGGCAAGGAAAAGCTGTCTTGTACCTTTGCATTTTTCTCCCAAACGAAGGACACTAGAATTAAAATTTTAAAGCCTCCTGTTAGGCCATCATCTACACGACATAGCCCTGAATTTTCCAATGCGCAGCTCTTTGCAAAAGAGAGATATTGGCAAGGAAAAGCTGTCTTGTACCATTGCATTTTTCTCCCAAACGAAGGACACTAGAAAGAAAATTTTAAAGCCTCCTGTTAGGCCATCATCTACACGACATAGCCCTGAATTTTCCAATGCGCAGCTCTTTGCAAAAGAGAGATATTGGCAAGGAAAAGCTGTCTTGTACCTTTGCATTTTTCTCCCAAACGAAGGACACTAGAAAGAAAATTTTAAAGCCTCCTGTTAGGCCATCATCTACACGACATAGCCCTGATTTTTCCAATGCGCAGCTCTTTGCAAAAGAGAGATATTGGCAAGGAAAAGCTGTCTTGTACCATTGCATTTTTCTCCCAAACGAAGGACACTAGAAAGAAAATTTTAAAGCCTCCTGTTAAGCCATCATCTACACGACATAGCCCTGAATTTTCCAATGCGCAGCTCTTTGCAAAAGAGAGATATTGGCAAGGAAAAGCTGTCTTGTACCTTTGCATTTTTCTCCCAAACGAAGGACACTAGAAAGAAAATTTTAAAGCCTCCTGTTAGGCCATCATCTACACAACATAGCCCTGAATTTTCCAATGCGCAGCTCTTTGCAAAAGAGAGATATTGGCAAGGAAAAGCTGTCTTGTACCTTTGCATTTTTCTCCCAAACGAAGGACACTAGAATTAAAATTTTAAAGCCTCCTGTTAGGCCATCATCTACACGACATAGCCCTGAATTTTCCAATGCGTAGCTCTTTGCAAAAGAGAGATATTGGCAAGGAAAAGCTGTCTTGTACCTTTGCATTTTTCTCCCAAACGAAGGACACTAGAATTGAAATTTTAAAGCCTCCTGTTAGGCCATCATCTACACGACATAGCCCTGAATTTTCCAATGCGTAGCTCTTTGCAAAAGAGAGATATTGGCAAGGAAAAGCTGTCTTGTACCTTTGCATTTTTCTCCCAAACGAAGGACACTAGAATTAAAATTTTAAAGCCTCCTGTTAGGCCATCATCTACACGACATAGCCCTGATTTTTCCAATGCGCAGCTCTTTGCAAAAGAGAGATATTGGCAAGGAAAAGCTGTCTTGTACCATTGCATTTTTCTCCCAAACGAAGGACACTAGAAAGAAAATTTTAAAGCCTCCTGTTAGGCCATCATCTACACGACATAGCCCTGAATTTTCCAATGCGCAGCTCTTTGCAAAAGAGAGATATTGGCAAGGAAAAGCTGTCTCGTACCTTTGCATTTTTCTCCCAAACGAAGGACACTAGAAAAGAAAATTTTAAAGCCTCCTGTTAGGCCATCATCTACACGACATAGCCCTGATTTTTCCAATGCGCAGCTCTTTGCAAAAGAGAGATATTGGCAAGGAAAAGCTGTCTTGTACCATTGCATT
This sequence comes from Pseudophryne corroboree, assembly GCF_028390025.1. Classification (NCBI taxonomy): domain Eukaryota; kingdom Metazoa; phylum Chordata; class Amphibia; order Anura; family Myobatrachidae; genus Pseudophryne; species Pseudophryne corroboree. Next base: position 75,497 of record NW_026968180.1, on the reverse strand, counting down.
TTTCTCCCAAACGAAGGACACTAGAAAGAAAATTTTAAAGCCTCCTGTTAAGCCATCATCTACACGACATAGCCCTGAATTTTCCAATGCGCAGCTCTTTGCAAAAGAGAGATATTGGCAAGGAAAAGCTGTCTTGTACCTTTGCATTTTTCTCCCAAACGAAGGACACTAGAATTGAAATTTTAAAGCCTCCTGTTAGGCCATCATCTACACGACATAGCCCTGAATTTTCCAATGCGCAGCTCTTTGCAAAAGAGAGATATTGGCAAGGAAAAGCTGTCTTGTACCATTGCATTTTACTCCCAAACGAAGGACACTAGAAAGAAAATTTTAAAGCCTCCTGTTAGGCCATCATCTACACGACATAGCCCTGAATTTTCCAATGCGCAGCTCTTTGCAAAAGAGAGATATTGGCAAGGAAAAGCTGTCTTGTACCTTTGCATTTTTCTCCCAAACGAAGGACACTAGAAAGAAAATTTTAAAGCCTCCTGTTAGGCCATCATCTACACGACATAGCCCTGATTTTTCCAATGCGCAGCTCTTTGCAAAAGAGAGATATTGGCAAGGAAAAGCTGTCTTGTACCTTTGCATTTTTCTCCCAAACGAAGGACACTAGAAAGAAAATTTTAAAGCCTCCTGTTAGGCCATCATCTACACGACATAGCCCTGAATTTTCCAATGCGCAGCTCTTTGCAAAAGAGAGATATTGGCAAGGAAAAGCTGTCTTGTACCATTGCATTTTTCTCCCAAACGAAGGACACTAGAAAGAAAATTTTAAAGCCTCCTGTTAAGCCATCATCTACACGACATAGCCCTGAATTTTCCAATGCGCAGCTCTTTGCAAAAGAGAGATATTGGCAAGGAAAAGCTGTCTTGTACCTTTGCATTTTTCTCCCAAACGAAGGACACTAGAATTAAAATTTTAAAGCCTCCTGTTAGGCCATCATCTACACGACATAGCCCTGAATTTTCCAATGCGTAGCTCTTTGCAAAAGAGAGATATTGGCAAGGAAAAGCTGTCTTGTACCATTGCATTTTTCTCCCAAACGAAGGACACTAGAAAGAAAATTTTAAAGCCTCCTGTTAGGCCATCATCTACACGACATAGCCCTGAATTTTCCAATGCGCAGCTCTTTGCAAAAGAGAGATATTGGCAAGGAAAAGCTGTCTCGTACCTTTGCATTTTTCTCCCAAACGAAGGACACTAGAAAAGAAAATTTTAAAGCCTCCTGTTAGGCCATCATCTACACGACATAGCCCTGATTTTTCCAATGCGCAGCTCTTTGCAAAAGAGAGATATTGGCAAGGAAAAGCTGTCTTGTACCATTGCATTTTTCTCCCAAACGAAGGACACTAGAAAGAAAATTTTAAAGCCTCCTGTTAAGCCATCATCTACACGACATAGCCCTGAATTTTCCAATGCGCAGCTCTTTGCAAAAGAGAGATATTGGCAAGGAAAAGCTGTCTTGTACCTTTGCATTTTTCTCCCAAACGAAGGAAACTAGAATTGAAATTTTAAAGCCTCCTGTTAGGCCATCATCTACACGACATAGCCCTGAATTTTCCAATGCGCAGCTCTTTGCAAAAGAGAGATATTGGCAAGGAAAAGCTGTCTTGTACCATTGCATTTTACTCCCAAACGAAGGACACTAGAAAGAAAATTTTAAAGCCTCCTGTTAGGCCATCATCTACACGACATAGCCCTGAATTTTCCAATGCGCAGCTCTTTGCAAAAGAGAGATATTGGCAAGGAAAAGCTGTCTTGTACCTTTGCATTTTTCTCCCAAACGAAGGACACTAGAAAGAAAATTTTAAAGCCTCCTGTTAGGCCATCATCTACACGACATAGCCCTGATTTTTCCAATGCGCAGCTCTTTGCAAAAGAGAGATATTGGCAAGGAAAAGCTGTCTTGTACCATTGCATTTTTCTCCCAAACGAAGGACACTAGAAAGAAAATTTTAAAGCCTCCTGTTAAGCCATCATCTACACGACATAGCCCTGAATTTTCCAATGCGCAGCTCTTTGCAAAAGAGAGATATTGGCAAGGAAAAGCTGTCTTGTACCTTTGCATTTTTCTCCCAAACGAAGGACACTAGAATTGAAATTTAAAAGCCTCCTGTTAGGCCATCATCTACACGACATAGCCCTGAATTTTCCAATACGCAGCTCTTTGCAAAAGAGAGATATTGGCAAGGAAAAGCTGTCTTGTACCATTGCATTTTTCTCCCAAACGAAGGACACTAGAAAGAAAATTTTAAAGCCTCCTGTTAGGCCATCATCTACACGACATAGCCCTGAATTTTCCAATGCGCAGCTCTTTGCAAAAGAGAGATATTGGCAAGGAAAAGCTGTCTTGTACCTTTGCATTTTTCTCCCAAACGAAGGACACTAGAAAGAAAATTTTAAAGCCTCCTGTTAGGCCATCATCTACACGACATAGCCCTGAATTTTCCAATGCGCAGCTCTTTGCAAAAGAGAGATATTGGCAAGGAAAAGCTGTCTTGTACCTTTGCATTTTTCTCCCAAACGAAGGACACTAGAAAGAAAATTTTAAAGCCTCCTGTTAGGCCATCATCTACACGACATAGCCCTGAATTTTCCAATGCGTAGCTCTTTGCAAAAGAGAGATATTGGCAAGGAAAAGCTGTCTTGTACCTTTGCATTTTTCTCCCAAACGAAGGATACTAGAATTGAAATTTTAAAGCCTCCTGTTAGGCCATCATCTACACGACATAGCCCTGATTTTTCCAATGCGCAGCTCTTTGCAAAAGAGAGATATTGGCAAGGAAAAGCTGTCTTGTACCATTGCATTTTTCTCCCAAACGAACGACACTAGAAAGAAAATTTTAAAGCCTCCTGTTAAGCCATCATCTACACGACATAGCCCTGAATTTTCCAATGCGCAGCTCTTTGCAAAAGAGAGATATTGGCAAGGAAAAGCTGTCTTGTACCTTTGCATTTTTCTCCCAAACGAAGGACACTAGAATTGAAATTTTAAAGCCTCCTGTTAGGCCATCATCTACACGACATATCCCTGAATTTTCCAATGCGCAGCTCTTTGCAAAAGAGAGATATTGGCAAGGAAAAGCTGTCTTGTACCTTTGCATTTTTCTCCCAAACGAAGGACACTAGAATTGAAATTTTAAAGCCTCCTGTTAGGACATCATCTACACGACATAGCCCTGAATTTTCCAATGCGCAGCTCTTTGCAAAAGAGAGATATTGGCAAGGAAAAGCTGTCTTGTACCTTTGCATTTTTCTCCCAAACGAAGGACACTAGAATTGAAATTTTAAAGCCTCCTGTTAGGCCATCATCTACACGACATAGCCCTGAATTTTCCAATGCGCAGCTCTTTGCAAAAGAGAGATATTGGCAAGGAAAAGCTGTCTCGTACCTTTGCATTTTTCTCCCAAACGAAGGACACTAGAAAAGAAAATTTTAAAGCCTCCTGTTAGGCCATCATCTACACGACATAGCCCTGATTTTTCCAATGCGCAGCTCTTTGCAAAAGAGAGATATTGGCAAGGAAAAGCTGTCTTGTACCATTGCATTTTTCTCCCAAACGAAGGACACTAGAAAGAAAATTTTAAAGCCTCCTGTTAAGCCATCATCTACACGACATAGCCCTGAATTTTCCAATGCGCAGCTCTTTGCAAAAGAGAGATATTGGCAAGGAAAAGCTGTCTTGTACCTTTGCATTTTTCTCCCAAACGAAGGACACTAGAATTGAAATTTTAAAGCCTCCTGTTAGGCCATCATCTACACGACATAGCCCTGAATTTTCCAATGCGCAGCTCTTTGCAAAAGAGAGATATTGGCAAGGAAAAGCTGTCTTGTACCTTTGCATTTTTCTCCCAAACGAAGGACACTAGAAAGAAAATTTTAAAGCCTCCTGTTAGGCCATCATCTACACGACATAGCCCTGATTTTTCCAATGCGCAGCTCTTTGAAAAAGAGAGATATTGGCAAGGAAAAGCTGTCTTGTACCATTGCATTTTTCTCCCAAACGAAGGACACTAGAAAGAAAATTTTAAAGCCTCCTGTTAAGCCATCATCTACACGACATAGCCCTGAATTTTCCAATGCGCAGCTCTTTGCAAAAGAGAGATATTGGCAAGGAAAAGCTGTCTTGTACCTTTGCATTTTTCTCCCAAACGAAGGACACTAGAATTGAAATTTTAAAGCCTCCTGTTAGGCCATCATCTACACGACATAGCCCTGAATTTTCCAATGCGCAGCTCTTTGCAAAAGAGAGATATTGGCAAGGAAAAGCTGTCTTGTACCATTGCATTTTTCTCCCAAACGAAGGACACTAGAAAGAAAATTTTAAAGCCTCCTGTTAGGCCATCATCTACACGACATAGCCCTGAATTTTCCAATGCGCAGCTCTTTGCAAAAGAGAGATATTGGCAAGGAAAAGCTGTCTTGTACCTTTGCATTTTTCTCCCAAACGAAGGACACTAGAAAGAAAATTTTAAAGCCTCCTGTTAGGCCATCATCTACACGACATAGCCCTGAATTTTCCAATGCGCAGCTCTTTGCAAAAGAGAGATATTGGCAAGGAAAAGCTGTCTTGTACCTTTGCATTTTTCTCCCAAACGAAGGACACTAGAAAGAAAATTTTAAAGCCTCCTGTTAGGCCATCATCTACACGACATAGCCCTGAATTTTCCAATGCGTAGCTCTTTGCAAAAGAGAGATATTGGCAAGGAAAAGCTGTCTTGTACCTTTGCATTTTTCTCCCAAACGAAGGACACTAGAATTGAAATTTTAAAGCCTCCTGTTAGGCCATCATCTACACGACATAGCCCTGAATTTTCCAATGCGCAGCTCTTTGCAAAAGAGAGATATTGGCAAGGAAAAGCTGTCTTGTACCATTGCATTTTTCTCCCAAACGAAGGACACTAGAAAGAAAATTTTAAAGCCTCCTGTTAGGCCATCATCTACACAACATAGCCCTGAATTTTCCAATGCGCAGCTCTTTGCAAAAGAGAGATATTGGCAAGGAAAAGCTGTCTTGTACCATTGCATTTTTCTCCCAAACGAAGGACACTAGAAAGAAAATTTTAAAGCCTCCTGTTAGGCCATCATCTACACGACATAGCCCTGAATTTTCCAATGCGTAGCTCTTTGCAAAAGAGAGATATTGGCAAGGAAAAGCTGTCTTGTACCATTGCATTTTTCTCCCAAACGAAGGACACTAGAAAGAAAATTTTAAAGCCTCCTGTTAGGCCATCATCTACACGACATAGCCCTGAATTTTCCAATGCGCAGCTCTTTGCAAAAGAGAGATATTGGCAAGGAAAAGCTGTCTTGTACCTTTGCATTTTTCTCCCAAACGAAGGACACTAGAATTAAAATTTTAAAGCCTCCTGTTAGGCCATCATCTACACGACATAGCCCTGAATTTTCCAATGCGTAGCTCTTTGCAAAAGAGAGATATTGGCAAGGAAAAGCTGTCTTGTACCTTTGCATTTTTCTCCCAAACGAAGGACACTAGAATTAAAATTTTAAAGCCTCCTGTTAGGCCATCATCTACACGACATAGCCCTGAATTTTCCAATGCGCAGCTCTTTGCAAAAGAGAGATATTGGCAAGGAAAAGCTGTCTTGTACCATTGCATTTTTCTCCCAAACGAAGGACACTAGAAAGAAAATTTTAAAGCCTCCTGTTAGGCCATCATCTACACGACATAGCCCTGAATTTTCCAATGCGCAGCTCTTTGCAAAAGAGAGATATTGGCAAGGAAAAGCTGTCTTGTACCTTTGCATTTTTCTCCCAAACGAAGGACACTAGAAAGAAAATTTTAAAGCCTCCTGTTAGGCCATCATCTACACGACATAGCCCTGATTTTTCCAATGCGCAGCTCTTTGCAAAAGAGAGATATTGGCAAGGAAAAGCTGTCTTGTACCATTGCATTTTTCTCCCAAACGAAGGACACTAGAAAGAAAATTTTAAAGCCTCCTGTTAAGCCATCATCTACACGACATAGCCCTGAATTTTCCAATGCGCAGCTCTTTGCAAAAGAGAGATATTGGCAAGGAAAAGCTGTCTTGTACCTTTGCATTTTTCTCCCAAACGAAGGACACTAGAAAGAAAATTTTAAAGCCTCCTGTTAGGCCATCATCTACACAACATAGCCCTGAATTTTCCAATGCGCAGCTCTTTGCAAAAGAGAGATATTGGCAAGGAAAAGCTGTCTTGTACCATTGCATTTTTCTCCCAAACGAAGGACACTAGAAAGAAAATTTTAAAGCCTCCTGTTAGGCCATCATCTACACGACATAGCCCTGAATTTTCCAATGCGTAGCTCTTTGCAAAAGAGAGATATTGGCAAGGAAAAGCTGTCTTGTACCATTGCATTTTTCTCCCAAACGAAGGACACTAGAAAGAAAATTTTAAAGCCTCCTGTTAGGCCATCATCTACACGACATAGCTCTGAATTTTCCAATGCGCAGCTCTTTGCAAAAGAGAGATATTGGCAAGGAAAAGCTGTCTTGTACCATTGCATTTTTCTCCCAAACGAAGGACACTAGAAAGAAAATTTTAAAGCCTCCTGTTAGGCCATCATCTACACGACATAGCCCTGAATTTTCCAATGCGTAGCTCTTTGCAAAAGAGAGATATTGGCAAGGAAAAGCTGTCTTGTACCATTGCATTTTTCTCCCAAACGAAGGACACTAGAAAGAAAATTTTAAAGCCTCCTGTTAGGCCATCATCTACACGACATAGCCCTGAATTTTCCAATGCGCAGCTCTTTGCAAAAGAGAGATATTGGCAAGGAAAAGCTGTCTTGTACCTTTGCATTTTTCTCCCAAACGAAGGACACTAGAAAGAAAATTTTAAAGCCTCCTGTTAGGCCATCATCTACACGACATAGCCCTGAATTTTCCAATGCGCAGCTCTTTGCAAAAGAGAGATATTGGCAAGGAAAAGCTGTCTTGTACCTTTGCATTTTTCTCCCAAACGAAGGACACTAGAAAGAAAATTTTAAAGCCTCCTGTTAGGCCATCATCTACACGACATAGCCCTGAATTTTCCAATGCGTAGCTCTTTGCAAAAGAGAGATATTGGCAAGGAAAAGCTGTCTTGTACCTTTGCATTTTTCTCCCAAACGAAGGACACTAGAATTGAAATTTTAAAGCCTCCTGTTAGGCCATCATCTACACGACATAGCCCTGATTTTTCCAATGCGCAGCTCTTTGCAAAAGAGAGATATTGGCAAGGAAAAGCTGTCTTGTACCATTGCATTTTTCTCCCAAAAGAACGACACTAGAAAGAAAATTTTAAAGCCTCCTGTTAAGCCATCATCTACACGACATAGCCCTGAATTTTCCAATGCGCAGCTCTTTGCAAAAGAGAGATATTGGCAAGGAAAAGCTGTCTTGTACCTTTGCATTTTTCTCCCAAACGAAGGACACTAGAATTGAAATTTTAAAGCCTCCTGTTAGGCCATCATCTACACGACATAGCCCTGAATTTTCCAATGCGCAGCTCTTTGCAAAAGAGAGATATTGGCAAGGAAAAGCTGTCTTGTACCATTGCATTTTTCTCCCAAACGAAGGACACTAGAAAGAAAATTTTAAAGCCTCCTGTTAGGCCATCATCTACACAACATAGCCCTGAATTTTCCAATGCGCAGCTCTTTGCAAAAGAGAGATATTGGCAAGGAAAAGCTGTCTTGTACCATTGCATTTTTCTCCCAAACGAAGGACACTAGAAAGAAAATTTTAAAGCCTCCTGTTAGGCCATCATCTACACGACATAGCCCTGAATTTTCCAATGCGTAGCTCTTTGCAAAAGAGAGATATTGGCAAGGAAAAGCTGTCTTGTACCATTGCATTTTTCTCCCAAACGAAGGACACTAGAAAGAAAATTTTAAAGCCTCCTGTTAGGCCATCATCTACACGACATAGCCCTGAATTTTCCAATGCGCAGCTCTTTGCAAAAGAGAGATATTGGCAAGGAAAAGCTGTCTTGTACCTTTGCATTTTTCTCCCAAACGAAGGACACTAGAATTAAAATTTTAAAGCCTCCTGTTAGGCCATCATCTACACGACATAGCCCTGAATTTTCCAATGCGTAGCTCTTTGCAAAAGAGAGATATTGGCAAGGAAAAGCTGTCTTGTACCTTTGCATTTTTCTCCCAAACGAAGGACACTAGAATTAAAATTTTAAAGCCTCCTGTTAGGCCATCATCTACACGACATAGCCCTGAATTTTCCAATGCGCAGCTCTTTGCAAAAGAGAGATATTGGCAAGGAAAAGCTGTCTTGTACCATTGCATTTTTCTCCCAAACGAAGGACACTAGAAAGAAAATTTTAAAGCCTCCTGTTAGGCCATCATCTACACGACATAGCCCTGAATTTTCCAATGCGCAGCTCTTTGCAAAAGAGAGATATTGGCAAGGAAAAGCTGTCTTGTACCTTTGCATTTTTCTCCCAAACGAAGGACACTAGAAAGAAAATTTTAAAGCCTCCTGTTAGGCCATCATCTACACGACATAGCCCTGATTTTTCCAATGCGCAGCTCTTTGCAAAAGAGAGATATTGGCAAGGAAAAGCTGTCTTGTACCATTGCATTTTTCTCCCAAACGAAGGACACTAGAAAGAAAATTTTAAAGCCTCCTGTTAGGCCATCATCTACACGACATAGCCCTGAATTTTCCAATGCGCAGCTCTTTGCAAAAGAGAGATATTGGCAAGGAAAAGCTGTCTTGTACCTTTGCATTTTTCTCCCAAACGAAGGACACTAGAATTAAAATTTTAAAGCCTCCTGTTAGGCCATCATCTACACGACATAGCCCTGAATTTTCCAATGCGTAGCTCTTTGCAAAAGAGAGATATTGGCAAGGAAAAGCTGTCTTGTACCTTTGCATTTTTCTCCCAAACGAAGGACACTAGAATTAAAATTTTAAAGCCTCCTGTTAGGCCATCATCTACACGACATAGCCCTGAATTTTCCAATGCGCAGCTCTTTGCAAAAGAGAGATATTGGCAAGGAAAAGCTGTCTTGTACCATTGCATTTTTCTCCCAAACGAAGGACACTAGAAAGAAAATTTTAAAGCCTCCTGTTAGGCCATCATCTACACGACATAGCCCTGAATTTTCCAATGCGCAGCTCTTTGCAAAAGAGAGATATTGGCAAGGAAAAGCTGTCTTGTACCTTTGCATTTTTCTCCCAAACGAAGGACACTAGAAAGAAAATTTTAAAGCCTCCTGTTAGGCCATCATCTACACGACATAGCCCTGATTTTTCCAATGCGCAGCTCTTTGCAAAAGAGAGATATTGGCAAGGAAAAGCTGTCTTGTACCATTGCATTTTTCTCCCAAACGAAGGACACTAGAAAGAAAATTTTAAAGCCTCCTGTTAAGCCATCATCTACACGACATAGCCCTGAATTTTCCAATGCGCAGCTCTTTGCAAAAGAGAGATATTGGCAAGGAAAAGCTGTCTTGTACCATTGCATTTTTCTCCCAAACGAAGGACACTAGAATTAAAATTTTAAAGCCTCCTGTTAGGCCATCATCTACACGACATAGCCCTGAAATTTCCAATGCGTAGCTCTTTGCAAAAGAGAGATATTGGCAAGGAAAAGCTGTCTTGTACCTTTGCATTTTTCTCCCAAACGAAGGACACTAGAATTGAAATTTTAAAGCCTCCTGTTAGGCCATCATCTACACGACATAGCCCTGAATTTTCCAATGCGCAGCTCTTTGCAAAAGAGAGATATTGGCAAGGAAAAGCTGTCTTGTACCATTGCATTTTTCTCCCAAACGAAGGACACTAGAAAGAAAATTTTAAAGCCTCCTGTTAGGCCATCATCTACACGACATAGCCCTGAATTTTCCAATGCGCAGCTCTTTGCAAAAGAGAGATATTGGCAAGGAAAAGCTGTCTTGTACCTTTGCATTTTTCTCCCAAACGAAGGACACTAGAAAGAAAATTTTAAAGCCTCCTGTTAGGCCATCATCTACACGACATAGCCCTGATTTTTCCAATGCGCAGCTCTTTGCAAAAGAGAGATATTGGCAAGGAAAAGCTGTCTTGTACCATTGCATTTTTCTCCCAAACGAAGGACACTAGAAAGAAAATTTTAAAGCCTCCTGTTAAGCCATCATCTACACGACATAGCCCTGAATTTTCCAATGCGCAGCTCTTTGCAAAAGAGAGATATTGGCAAGGAAAAGCTGTCTTGTACCTTTGCATTTTTCTCCCAAACGAAGGACACTAGAATTGAAATTTTAAAGCCTCCTGTTAGGCCATCATCTACACGACATAGCCCTGAATTTTCCAATGCGCAGCTCTTTGCAAAAGAGAGATATTGGCAAGGAAAAGCTGTCTTGTACCATTGCATTTTTCTCCCAAACGAAGGACACTAGAAAGAAAATTTTAAAGCCTCCTGTTAGGCCATCATCTACACGACATAGCCCTGAATTTTCCAATGCGCAGCTCTTTGCAAAAGAGAGATATTGGCAAGGAAAAGCTGTCTTGTACCTTTGCATTTTTCTCCCAAACGAAGGACACTAGAAAGAAAATTTTAAAGCCTCCTGTTAGGCCATCATCTACACGACATAGCCCTGATTTTTCCAATGCGCAGCTCTTTGCAAAAGAGAGATATTGGCAAGGAAAAGCTGTCTTGTACCATTGCATTTTTCTCCCAAACGAAGGACACTAGAAAGAAAATTTTAAAGCCTCCTGTTAAGCCATCATCTACACGACATAGCCCTGAATTTTCCAATGCGCAGCTCTTTGCAAAAGAGAGATATTGGCAAGGAAAAGCTGTCTTGTACCTTTGCATTTTTCTCCCAAACGAAGGACACTAGAATTGAAATTTTAAAGCCTCCTGTTAGGCCATCATCTACACGACATAGCCCTGAATTTTCCAATGCGCAGCTCTTTGCAAAAGAGAGATATTGGCAAGGGAAAGCTGTCTTGTACCATTGCATTTTTCTCCCAAACGAAGGACACTAGAAAGAAAATTTTAAAGCCTCCTGTTAGGCCATCATCTACACGACATAGCCCTGATTTTTCCAATGCGCAGCTCTTTGCAAAAGAGAGATATTGGCAAGGAAAAGCTGTCTTGTACCTTTGCATTTTTCTCCCAAACGAAGGACACTAGAAAGAAAATTTTAAAGCCTCCTGTTAGGCCATCATCTACACGACATAGCCCTGAATTTTCCAATGCGCAGCTCTTTGCAAAAGAGAGATATTGGCAAGGAAAAGCTGTCTTGTACCATTGCATTTTTCTCCCAAACGAAGGACACTAGAAAGAAAATTTTAAAGCCTCCTGTTAAGCCATCATCTACACGACATAGCCCTGAATTTTCCAATGCGCAGCTCTTTGCAAAAGAGAGATATTGGCAAGGAAAAGCTGTCTTGTACCTTTGCATTTTTCTCCCAAACGAAGGACACTAGAATTGAAATTTGAAAGCCTCCTGTTAGGCCATCATCTACACGACATAGCCCTGAATTTTCCAATGCGCAGCTCTTTGCAAAAGAGAGATATTGGCAAGGAAAAGCTGTCTTGTACCTTTGCATTTTTCTCCCAAACGAAGGACACTAGAATTAAAATTTTAAAGCCTCCTGTTAGGCCATCATCTACACGACATAGCCCTGAATTTTCCAATGCGTAGCTCTTTGCAAAAGAGAGATATTGGCAAGGAAAAGCTGTCTTGTACCTTTGCATTTTTCTCCCAAACGAAGGACACTAGAATTGAAATTTTAAAGCCTCCTGTTAGGCCATCATCTACACGACATAGCCCTGAATTTTCCAATGCGTAGCTCTTTGCAAAAGAGAGATATTGGCAAGGAAAAGCTGTCTTGTACCTTTGCATTTTTCTCCCAAACGAAGGACACTAGAATTAAAATTTTAAAGCCTCCTGTTAGGCCATCATCTACACGACATAGCCCTGATTTTTCCAATGCGCAGCTCTTTGCAAAAGAGAGATATTGGCAAGGAAAAGCTGTCTTGTACCATTGCATTTTTCTCCCAAACGAAGGACACTAGAAAGAAAATTTTAAAGCCTCCTGTTAGGCCATCATCTACACGACATAGCCCTGAATTTTCCAATGCGCAGCTCTTTGCAAAAGAGAGATATTGGCAAGGAAAAGCTGTCTCGTACCTTTGCATTTTTCTCCCAAACGAAGGACACTAGAAAAGAAAATTTTAAAGCCTCCTGTTAGGCCATCATCTACACGACATAGCCCTGATTTTTTCAATGCGCAGCTCTTTGCAAAAGAGAGATATTGGCAAGGAAAAGCTGTCTTGTACCATTGCATTTTTCTCCCAAACGAAGGACACTAGAAAGAAAATTTTAAAGCCTCCTGTTAAGCCATCATCTACACGACATAGCCCTGAATTTTCCAATGCGCAGCTCTTTGCAAAAGAGAGATATTGGCAAGGAAAAGCTGTCTTGTACATTTGCATTTTTCTCCCAAACGAAGGACACTAGAATTGAAATTTTAAAGCCTCCTGTTAGGCCATCATCTACACGACATAGCCCTGAATTTTCCAATGCGCAGCTCTTTGCAAAAGAGAGATATTGGCAAGGAAAAGCTGTCTTGTACCATTGCATTTTACTCTCAAACGAAGGACACTAGAAAGAAAATTTTAAAGCCTCCTGTTAGGCCATCATCTACACGACATAGCCCTGAATTTTCCAATGCGCAGCTCTTTGCAAAAGAGAGATATTGGCAAGGAAAAGCTGTCTTGTACCTTTGCATTTTTCTCCCAAACGAAGGACACTAGAAAGAAAATTTTAAAGCCTCCTGTTAGGCCATCATCTACACGACATAGCCCTGATTTTTCCAATGCGCAGCTCTTTGCAAAAGAGAGATATTGGCAAGGAAAAGCTGTCTTGTACCATTGCATTTTTCTCCCAAACGAAGGACACTAGAAAGAAAATTTTAAAGCCTCCTGTTAAGCCATCATCTACACGACATAGCCCTGAATTTTCCAATGCGCAGCTCTTTGCAAAAGAGAGATATTGGCAAGGAAAAGCTGTCTTGTACCTTTGCATTTTTCTCCCAAACGAAGGACACTAGAATTGAAATTTTAAAGCCTCCTGTTAGGCCATCATCTACACGACATAGCCCTGAATTTTCCAATGCGCAGCTCTTTGCAAAAGAGAGATATTGGCAAGGAAAAGCTGTCTTGTACCATTGCATTTTTCTCCCAAACGAAGGACACTAGAAAGAAAATTTTAAAGCCTCCTGTTAGGCCATCATCTACACGACATAGCCCTGAATTTTCCAATGCGCAGCTCTTTGCAAAAGAGAGATATTGGCAAGGAAAAGCTGTCTTGTACCTTTGCATTTTTCTCCCAAACGAAGGACACTAGAATTGAAATTTTAAAGCCTCCTGTTAGGCCATCATCTACACGACATAGCCCTGAATTTTCCAATGCGCAGCTCTTTGCAAAAGAGAGATATTGGCAAGGAAAAGCTGTCTTGTACCATTGCATTTTTCTCCCAAACGAAGGACACTAGAAAGAAAATTTTAAAGCCTCCTGTTAGGCCATCATCTACACGACATAGCCCTGAATTTTCCAATGCGCAGCTCTTTGCAAAAGAGAGATATTGGCAAGGAAAAGCTGTCTCGTACCTTTGCATTTTTCTCCCAAACGAAGGACACTAGAAAAGAAAATTTTAAAGCCTCCTGTTAGGCCATCATCTACACGACATAGCCCTGATTTTTCCAATGCGCAGCTCTTTGCAAAAGAGAGATATTGGCAAGGAAAAGCTGTCTTGTACCATTGCATTTTTCTCCCAAACGAAGGACACTAGAAAGAAAATTTTAAAGCCTCCTGTTAAGCCATCATCTACACGACATAGCCCTGAATTTTCCAATGCGCAGCTCTTTGCAAAAGAGAGATATTGGCAAGGAAAAGCTGTCTTGTACCTTTGCATTTTTCTCCCAAACGAAGGACACTAGAATTGAAATTTTAAAGCCTCCTGTTAGGCCATCATCTACACGACATAGCCCTGAATTTTCCAATGCGCAGCTCTTTGCAAAAGAGAGATATTGGCAAGGAAAAGCTGTCTTGTACCATTGCATTTTACTCCCAAACGAAGGACACTAGAAAGAAAATTTTAAAGCCTCCTGTTAGGCCATCATCTACACGACATAGCCCTGAATTTTCCAATGCGCAGCTCTTTGCAAAAGAGAGATATTGGCAAGGAAAAGCTGTCTTGTACCTTTGCATTTTTCTCCCAAACGAAGGACACTAGAAAGAAAATTTTAAAGCCTCCTGTTAGGCCATCATCTACACGACATAGCCCTGATTTTTCCAATGCGCAGCTCTTTGCAAAAGAGAGATATTGGCAAGGAAAAGCTGTCTTGTACCTTTGCATTTTTCTCCCAAACGAAGGACACTAGAAAGAAAATTTTAAAGCCTCCTGTTAGGCCATCATCTACACGACATAGCCCTGAATTTTCCAATGCGCAGCTCTTTGCAAAAGAGAGATATTGGCAAGGAAAAGCTGTCTTGTACCATTGCATTTTTCTCCCAAACGAAGGACACTAGAAAGAAAATTTTAAAGCCTCCTGTTAAGCCATCATCTACACGACATAGCCCTGAATTTTCCAATGCGCAGCTCTTTGCAAAAGAGAGATATTGGCAAGGAAAAGCTGTCTTGTACCTTTGCATTTTTCTCCCAAACGAAGGACACTAGAATTAAAATTTTAAAGCCTCCTGTTAGGCCATCATCTACACGACATAGCCCTGAATTTTCCAATGCGTAGCTCTTTGCAAAAGAGAGATATTGGCAAGGAAAAGCTGTCTTGTACCTTTGCATTTTTCTCCCAAACGAAGGACACTAGAATTGAAATTTTAAAGCCTCCTGTTAGGCCATCATCTACACGACATAGCCCTGAATTTTCCAATGCGTAGCTCTTTGCAAAAGAGAGATATTGGCAAGGAAAAGCTGTCTTGTACCTTTGCATTTTTCTCCCAAACGAAGGACACTAGAATTAAAATTTTAAAGCCTCCTGTTAAGCCATCATCTACACGACATAGCCCTGAATTTTCCAATGCGCAGCTCTTTGCAAAAGAGAGATATTGGCAAGGAAAAGCTGTCTTGTACCTTTGCATTTTTCTCCCAAACGAAGGACACTAGAATTGAAATTTTAAAGCCTCCTGTTAGGCCATCATCTACACGACATAGCCCTGAATTTTCCAATGCGCAGCTCTTTGCAAAAGAGAGATATTGGCAAGGAAAAGCTGTCTTGTACCATTGCATTTTACTCCCAAACGAAGGACACTAGAAAGAAAATTTTAAAGCCTCCTGTTAGGCCATCATCTACACGACATAGCCCTGAATTTTCCAATGCGCAGCTCTTTGCAAAAGAGAGATATTGGCAAGGAAAAGCTGTCTTGTACCTTTGCATTTTTCTCCCAAACGAAGGACACTAGAAAGAAAATTTTAAAGCCTCCTGTTAGGCCATCATCTACACGACATAGCCCTGATTTTTCCAATGCGCAGCTCTTTGCAAAAGAGAGATATTGGCAAGGAAAAGCTGTCTTGTACCATTGCATTTTTCTCCCAAACGAAGGACACTAGAAAGAAAATTTTAAAGCCTCCTGTTAAGCCATCATCTACACGACATAGCCCTGAATTTTCCAATGCGCAGCTCTTTGCAAAAGAGAGATATTGGCAAGGAAAAGCTGTCTTGTACCTTTGCATTTTTCTCCCAAACGAAGGACACTAGAATTGAAATTTAAAAGCCTCCTGTTAGGCCATCATCTACACGACATAGCCCTGAATTTTCCAATGCGCAGCTCTTTGCAAAAGAGAGATATTGGCAAGGAAAAGCTGTCTTGTACCATTGCATTTTTCTCCCAAACGAAGGACACTAGAAAGAAAATTTTAAAGCCTCCTGTTAGGCCATCATCTACACGACATAGCCCTGAATTTTCCAATGCGCAGCTCTTTGCAAAAGAGAGATATTGGCAAGGAAAAGCTGTCTTGTACCTTTGCATTTTTCTCCCAAACGAAGGACACTAGAAAGAAAATTTTAAAGCCTCCTGTTAGGCCATCATCTACACGACATAGCCCTGAATTTTCCAATGCGCAGCTCTTTGCAAAAGAGAGATATTGGCAAGGAAAAGCTGTCTTGTACCTTTGCATTTTTCTCCCAAACGAAGGACACTAGAATTAAAATTTTAAAGCCTCCTGTTAGGCCATCATCTACACGACATAGCCCTGAATTTTCCAATGCGCAGCTCTTTGCAAAAGAGAGATATTGGCAAGGAAAAGCTGTCTTGTACCATTGCATTTTTCTCCCAAACGAACGACACTAGAAAGAAAATTTTAAAGCCTCCTGTTAAGCCATCATCTACACGACATAGCCCTGAATTTTCCAATGCGCAGCTCTTTGCAAAAGAGAGATATTGGCAAGGAAAAGCTGTCTTGTACCTTTGCATTTTTCTCCCAAACGAAGGACACTAGAATTGAAATTTTAAAGCCTCCTGTTAGGCCATCATCTACACGACATAGCCCTGAATTTTCCAATGCGTAGCTCTTTGCAAAAGAGAGATATTGGCAAGGAAAAGCTGTCTTGTACCTTTGCATTTTTCTCCCAAACGAAGGACACTAGAATTAAAATTTTAAAGCCTCCTGTTAGGCCATCATCTACACGACATAGCCCTGAATTTTCCAATGCGTAGCTCTTTGCAAAAGAGAGATATTGGCAAGGAAAAGCTGTCTTGTACCTTTGCATTTTTCTCCCAAACGAAGGACACTAGAATTAAAATTTTAAAGCCTCCTGTTAGGCCATCATCTACACGACATAGCCCTGATTTTTCCAATGCGCAGCTCTTTGCAAAAGAGAGATATTGGCAAGGAAAAGCTGTCTTGTACCATTGCATTTTTCTCCCAAACGAAGGACACTAGAAAGAAAATTTTAAAGCCTCCTGTTAGGCCATCATCTACACGACATAGCCCTGAATTTTCCAATGCGCAGCTCTTTGCAAAAGAGAGATATTGGCAAGGAAAAGCTGTCTCGTACCTTTGCATTTTTCTCCCAAACGAAGGACACTAGAAAAGAAAATTTTAAAGCCTCCTGTTAGGCCATCATCTACACGACATAGCCCTGATTTTTCCAATGCGCAGCTCTTTGCAAAAGAGAGATATTGGCAAGGAAAAGCTGTCTTGTACCATTGCATTTTTCTCCCAAACGAAGGACACTAGAAAGAAAATTTTAAAGCCTCCTGTTAAGCCATCATCTACACGACATAGCCCTGAATTTTCCAATGCGCAGCTCTTTGCAAAAGAGAGATATTGGCAAGGAAAAGCTGTCTTGTACCTTTGCATTTTTCTCCCAAACGAAGGACACTAGAATTGAAATTTTAAAGCCTCCTGTTAGGCCATCATCTACACGACATAGCCCTGAATTTTCCAATGCGCAGCTCTTTGCAAAAGAGAGATATTGGCAAGGAAAAGCTGTCTTGTACCATTGCATTTTACTCCCAAACGAAGGACACTAGAAAGAAAATTTTAAGGCCTGTTAGGCCATCATCTACACGACATAGCCCTGAATTTTCCAATGCGCAGCTCTTTGCAAAAGAGAGATATTGGCAAGGAAAAGCTGTCTTGTACCTTTGCATTTTTCTCCCAAACGAAGGACACTAGAAAGAAAATTTTAAAGCCTCCTGTTAGGCCATCATCTACACGACATAGCCCTGATTTTTCCAATGCGCAGCTCTTTGCAAAAGAGAGATATTGGCAAGGAAAAGCTGTCTTGTACCTTTGCATTTTTCTCCCAAACGAAGGACACTAGAAAGAAAATTTTAAAGCCTCCTGTTAGGCCATCATCTACACGACATAGCCCTGAATTTTCCAATGCGCAGCTCTTTGCAAAAGAGAGATATTGGCAAGGAAAAGCTGTCTTGTACCATTGCATTTTTCTCCCAAACGAAGGACACTAGAAAGAAAATTTTAAAGCCTCCTGTTAAGCCATCATCTACACGACATAGCCCTGAATTTTCCAATGCGCAGCTCTATGCAAAAGAGAGATATTGGCAAGGAAAAGCTGTCTTGTACCTTTGCATTTTTCTCCCAAACGAAGGACACTAGAATTAAAATTTTAAAGCCTCCTGTTAGGCCATCATCTACACGACATAGCCCTGAATTTTCCAATGCGTAGCTCTTTGCAAAAGAGAGATATTGGCAAGGAAAAGCTGTCTTGTACCTTTGCATTTTTCTCCCAAACGAAGGACACTAGAATTGAAATTTTAAAGCCTCCTGTTAGGCCATCATCTACACGACATAGCCCTGAATTTTCCAATGCGTAGCTCTTTGCAAAAGAGAGATATTGGCAAGGAAAAGCTGTCTTGTACCTTTGCATTTTTCTCCCAAACGAAGGACACTAGAATTAAAATTTTAAAGCCTCCTGTTAGGCCATCATCTACACGACATAGCCCTGATTTTTCCAATGCGCAGCTCTTTGCAAAAGAGAGATATTGGCAAGGAAAAGCTGTCTTGTACCATTGCATTTTTCTCCCAAACGAAGGACACTAGAAAGAAAATTTTAAAGCCTCCTGTTAGGCCATCATCTACACGACATAGCCCTGAATTTTCCAATGCGCAGCTCTTTGCAAAAGAGAGATATTGGCAAGGAAAAGCTGTCTCGTACCTTTGCATTTTTCTCCCAAACGAAGGACACTAGAAAAGAAAATTTTAAAGCCTCCTGTTAGGCCATCATCTACACGACATAGCCCTGATTTTTCCAATGCGCAGCTCTTTGCAAAAGAGAGATATTGGCAAGGAAAAGCTGTCTTGTACCATTGCATTTTTCTCCCAAACGAAGGACACTAGAAAGAAAATTTTAAAGCCTCCTGTTAAGCCATCATCTACACGACATAGCCCTGAATTTTCCAATGCGCAGCTCTTTGCAAAAGAGAGATATTGGCAAGGAAAAGCTGTCTTGTACCTTTGCATTTTTCTCCCAAACGAAGGACACTAGAATTGAAATTTTAAAGCCTCCTGTTAGGCCATCATCTACACGACATAGCCCTGAATTTTCCAATGCGCAGCTCTTTGCAAAAGAGAGATATTGGCAAGGAAAAGCTGTCTTGTACCATTGCATTTTACTCCCAAACGAAGGACACTAGAAAGAAAATTTTAAAGCCTCCTGTTAGGCCATCATCTACACGACATAGCCCTGAATTTTCCAATGCGCAGCTCTTTGCAAAAGAGAGATATTGGCAAGGAAAAGCTGTCTTGTACCTTTGCATTTTTCTCCCAAACGAAGGACACTAGAAAGAAAATTTTAAAGCCTCCTGTTAGGCCATCATCTACACGACATAGCCCTGATTTTTCCAATGCGCAGCTCTTTGCAAAAGAGAGATATTGGCAAGGAAAAGCTGTCTTGTACCATTGCATTTTTCTCCCAAACGAAGGACACTAGAAAGAAAATTTTAAAGCCTCCTGTTAAGCCATCATCTACACGACATAGCCCTGAATTTTCCAATGCGCAGCTCTTTGCAAAAGAGAGATATTGGCAAGGAAAAGCTGTCTTGTACCTTTGCATTTTTCTCCCAAACGAAGGACACTAGAATTGAAATTTAAAAGCCTCCTGTTAGGCCATCATCTACACGACATAGCCCTGAATTTTCCAATGCGCAGCTCTTTGCAAAAGAGAGATATTGGCAAGGAAAAGCTGTCTTGTACCATTGCATTTTTCTCCCAAACGAAGGACACTAGAAAGAAAATTTTAAAGCCTCCTGTTAGGCCATCATCTACACGACATAGCCCTGAATTTTCCAATGCGCAGCTCTTTGCAAAAGAGAGATATTGGCAAGGAAAAGCTGTCTTGTACCTTTGCATTTTTCTCCCAAACGAAGGACACTAGAAAGAAAATTTTAAAGCCTCCTGTTAGGCCATCATCTACACGACATAGCCCTGAATTTTCCAATGCGCAGCTCTTTGCAAAAGAGAGATATTGGCAAGGAAAAGCTGTCTTGTACCTTTGCATTTTTCTCCCAAACGAAGGACACTAGAAAGAAAATTTTAAAGCCTCCTGTTAGGCCATCATCTACACGACATAGCCCTGAATTTTCCAATGCGTAGCTCTTTGCAAAAGAGAGATATTGGCAAGGAAAAGCTGTCTTGTACCTTTGCATTTTTCTCCCAAACGAAGGATACTAGAATTGAAATTTTAAAGCCTCCTGTTAGGCCATCATCTACACGACATAGCCCTGATTTTTCCAATGCGCAGCTCTTTGCAAAAGAGAGATATTGGCAAGGAAAAGCTGTCTTGTACCATTGCATTTTTCTCCCAAACGAACGACACTAGAAAGAAAATTTTAAAGCCTCCTGTTAAGCCATCATCTACACGACATAGCCCTGAATTTTCCAATGCGCAGCTCTTTGCAAAAGAGAGATATTGGCAAGGAAAAGCTGTCTTGTACCTTTGCATTTTTCTCCCAAACGAAGGACACTAGAATTGAAATTTTAAAGCCTCCTGTTAGGCCATCATCTACACGACATATCCCTGAATTTTCCAATGCGCAGCTCTTTGCAAAAGAGAGATATTGGCAAGGAAAAGCTGTCTTGTACCTTTGCATTTTTCTCCCAAACGAAGGACACTAGAATTGAAATTTTAAAGCCTCCTGTTAGGACATCATCTACACGACATAGCCCTGAATTTTCCAATGCGCAGCTCTTTGCAAAAGAGAGATATTGGCAAGGAAAAGCTGTCTTGTACCTTTGCATTTTTCTCCCAAACGAAGGACACTAGAATTAAAATTTTAAAGCCTCCTGTTAGGCCATCATCTACACGACATAGCCCTGATTTTTCCAATGCGCAGCTCTTTGCAAAAGAGAGATATTGGCAAGGAAAAGCTGTCTTGTACCATTGCATTTTTCTCCCAAACGAAGGACACTAGAAAGAAAATTTTAAAGCCTCCTGTTAGGCCATCATCTACACGACATAGCCCTGAATTTTCCAATGCGCAGCTCTTTGCAAAAGAGAGATATTGGCAAGGAAAAGCTGTCTCGTACCTTTGCATTTTTCTCCCAAACGAAGGACACTAGAAAAGAAAATTTTAAAGCCTCCTGTTAGGCCATCATCTACACGACATAGCCCTGATTTTTCCAATGCGCAGCTCTTTGCAAAAGAGAGATATTGGCAAGGAAAAGCTGTCTTGTACCATTGCATTTTTCTCCCAAACGAAGGACACTAGAAAGAAAATTTTAAAGCCTCCTGTTAAGCCATCATCTACACGACATAGCCCTGAATTTTCCAATGCGCAGCTCTTTGCAAAAGAGAGATATTGGCAAGGAAAAGCTGTCTTGTACCTTTGCATTTTTCTCCCAAACGAAGGACACTAGAATTGAAATTTTAAAGCCTCCTGTTAGGCCATCATCTACACGACATAGCCCTGAATTTTCCAATGCGCAGCTCTTTGCAAAAGAGAGATATTGGCAAGGAAAAGCTGTCTTGTACCTTTGCATTTTTCTCCCAAACGAAGGACACTAGAAAGAAAATTTTAAAGCCTCCTGTTAGGCCATCATCTACACGACATAGCCCTGATTTTTCCAATGCGCAGCTCTTTGCAAAAGAGAGATATTGGCAAGGAAAAGCTGTCTTGTACCATTGCATTTTTCTCCCAAACGAAGGACACTAGAAAGAAAATTTTAAAGCCTCCTGTTAAGCCATCATCTACACGACATAGCCCTGAATTTTCCAATGCGCAGCTCTTTGCAAAAGAGAGATATTGGCAAGGAAAAGCTGTCTTGTACCTTTGCATTTTTCTCCCAAACGAAGGACACTAGAATTGAAATTTTAAAGCCTCCTGTTAGGCCATCATCTACACGACATAGCCCTGAATTTTCCAATGCGCAGCTCTTTGCAAAAGAGAGATATTGGCAAGGAAAAGCTGTCTTGTACCATTGCATTTTTCTCCCAAACGAAGGACACTAGAAAGAAAATTTTAAAGCCTCCTGTTAGGCCATCATCTACACGACATAGCCCTGAATTTTCCAATGCGCAGCTCTTTGCAAAAGAGAGATATTGGCAAGGAAAAGCTGTCTTGTATCTTTGCATTTTTCTCCCAAACGAAGGACACTAGAAAGAAAATTTTAAAGCCTCCTGTTAGGCCATCATCTACACGACATAGCCCTGAATTTTCCAATGCGCAGCTCTTTGCAAAAGAGAGATATTGGCAAGGAAAAGCTGTCTTGTACCTTTGCATTTTTCTCCCAAACGAAGGACACTAGAAAGAAAATTTTAAAGCCTCCTGTTAGGCCATCATCTACACGACATAGCCCTGAATTTTCCAATGCGTAGCTCTTTGCAAAAGAGAGATATTGGCAAGGAAAAGCTGTCTTGTACCTTTGCATTTTTCTCCCAAACGAAGGACACTAGAATTGAAATTTTAAAGCCTCCTGTTAGGCCATCATCTACACGACATAGCCCTGATTTTTCCAATGCGCAGCTCTTTGCAAAAGAGAGATATTGGCAAGGAAAAGCTGTCTTGTACCATTGCATTTTTCTCCCAAACGAACGACACTAGAAAGAAAATTTTAAAGCCTCCTGTTAAGCCATCATCTACACGACATAGCCCTGAATTTTCCAATGCGCAGCTCTTTGCAAAAGAGAGATATTGGCAAGGAAAAGCTGTCTTGTACCTTTGCATTTTTCTCCCAAACGAAGGACACTAGAATTGAAATTTTAAAGCCTCCTGTTAGGCCATCATCTACACGACATAGCCCTGAATTTTCCAATGCGCAGCTCTTTGCAAAAGAGAGATATTGGCAAGGAAAAGCTGTCTTGTACCATTGCATTTTTCTCCCAAACGAAGGACACTAGAAAGAAAATTTTAAAGCCTCCTGTTAGGCCATCATCTACACAACATAGCCCTGAATTTTCCAATGCGCAGCTCTTTGCAAAAGAGAGATATTGGCAAGGAAAAGCTGTCTTGTACCATTGCATTTTTCTCCCAAACGAAGGACACTAGAAAGAAAATTTTAAAGCCTCCTGTTAGGCCATCATCTACACGACATAGCCCTGAATTTTCCAATGCGTAGCTCTTTGCAAAAGAGAGATATTGGCAAGGAAAAGCTGTCTTGTACCTTTGCATTTTTCTCCCAAACGAAGGACACTAGAATTGAAATTTTAAAGCCTCCTGTTAGGCCATCATCTACACGACATAGCCCTGATTTTTCCAATGCGCAGCTCTTTGCAAAAGAGAGATATTGGCAAGGAAAAGCTGTCTTGTACCATTGCATTTTTCTCCCAAACGAACGACACTAGAAAGAAAATTTTAAAGCCTCCTGTTAAGCCATCATCTACACGACATAGCCCTGAATTTTCCAATGCGCAGCTCTTTGCAAAAGAGAGATATTGGCAAGGAAAAGCTGTCTTGTACCTTTGCATTTTTCTCCCAAACGAAGGACACTAGAATTGAAATTTTAAAGCCTCCTGTTAGGCCATCATCTACACGACATAGCCCTGAATTTTCCAATGCGCAGCTCTTTGCAAAAGAGAGATATTGGCAAGGAAAAGCTGTCTTGTACCATTGCATTTTTCTCCCAAACGAAGGACACTAGAAAGAAAATTTTAAAGCCTCCTGTTAGGCCATCATCTACACAACATAGCCCTGAATTTTCCAATGCGCAGCTCTTTGCAAAAGAGAGATATTGGCAAGGAAAAGCTGTCTTGTACCATTGCATTTTTCTCCCAAACGAAGGACACTAGAAAGAAAATTTTAAAGCCTCCTGTTAGGCCATCATCTACACGACATAGCCCTGAATTTTCCAATGCGTAGCTCTTTGCAAAAGAGAGATATTGGCAAGGAAAAGCTGTCTTGTACCATTGCATTTTTCTCCCAAACGAAGGACACTAGAAAGAAAATTTTAAAGCCTCCTGTTAGGCCATCATCTACACGACATAGCCCTGAATTTTCCAATGCGCAGCTCTTTGCAAAAGAGAGATATTGGCAAGGAAAAGCTGTCTTGTACCTTTGCATTTTTCTCCCAAACGAAGGACACTAGAATTAAAATTTTAAAGCCTCCTGTTAGGCCATCATCTACACGACATAGCCCTGAATTTTCCAATGCGTAGCTCTTTGCAAAAGAGAGATATTGGCAAGGAAAAGCTGTCTTGTACCTTTGCATTTTTCTCCCAAACGAAGGACACTAGAAAGAAAATTTTAAAGCCTCCTGTTAGGCCATCATCTACACGACATAGCCCTGAATTTTCCAATGCGCAGCTCTTTGCAAAAGAGAGATATTGGCAAGGAAAAGCTGTCTTGTACCTTTGCATTTTTCTCCCAAACGAAGGACACTAGAAAGAAAATTTTAAAGCCTCCTGTTAGGCCATCATCTACACGACATAGCCCTGAATTTTCCAATGCGTAGCTCTTTGCAAAAGAGAGATATTGGCAAGGAAAAGCTGTCTTGTACCATTGCATTTTTCTCCCAAACGAACGACACTAGAAAGAAAATTTTAAAGCCTCCTGTTAAGCCATCATCTACACGACATAGCCCTGAATTTTCCAATGCGCAGCTCTTTGCAAAAGAGAGATATTGGCAAGGAAAAGCTGTCTTGTACCTTTGCATTTTTCTCCCAAACGAAGGACACTAGAATTGAAATTTTAAAGCCTCCTGTTAGGCCATCATCTACACGACATAGCCCTGAATTTTCCAATGCGCAGCTCTTTGCAAAAGAGAGATATTGGCAAGGAAAAGCTGTCTTGTACCATTGCATTTTTCTCCCAAACGAAGGACACTAGAAAGAAAATTTTAAAGCCTCCTGTTAGGCCATCATCTACAGAACATAGCCCTGAATTTTCCAATGCGCAGCTCTTTGCAAAAGAGAGATATTGGCAAGGAAAAGCTGTCTTGTACCATTGCATTTTTCTCCCAAACGAAGGACACTAGAAAGAAAATTTTAAAGCCTCCTGTTAGGCCATCATCTACACGACATAGCCCTGAATTTTCCAATGCGTAGCTCTTTGCAAAAGAGAGATATTGGCAAGGAAAAGCTGTCTTGTACCATTGCATTTTTCTCACAAACGAAGGACACTAGAAAGAAAATTTTAAAGCCTCCTGTTAGGCCATCATCTACACGACATAGCCCTGAATTTTCCAATGCGCAGCACTTTGCAAAAGAGAGATATTGGCAAGGAAAAGCTGTCTTGTACCTTTGCATTTTTCTCCCAAACGAAGGACACTAGAATTAAAATTTTAAAGCCTCCTGTTAGGCCATCATCTACACGACATAGCCCTGAATTTTCCAATGCGTAGCTCTTTGCAAAAGAGAGATATTGGCAAGGAAAAGCTGTCTTGTACCTTTGCATTTTTCTCCCAAACGAAGGACACTAGAATTAAAATTTTAAAGCCTCCTGTTAGGCCATCATCTACACGACATAGCCCTGAATTTTCCAATGCGCAGCTCTTTGCAAAAGAGAGATATTGGCAAGGAAAAGCTGTCTTGTACCATTGCATTTTTCTCCCAAACGAAGGACACTAGAAAGAAAATTTTAAAGCCTCCTGTTAGGCCATCATCTACACGACATAGCCCTGAATTTTCCAATGCGCAGCTCTTTGCAAAAGAGAGATATTGGCAAGGAAAAGCTGTCTTGTACCTTTGCATTTTTCTCCCAAACGAAGGACACTAGAAAGAAAATTTTAAAGCCTCCTGTTAGGCCATCATCTACACGACATAGCCCTGATTTTTCCAATGCGCAGCTCTTTGCAAAAGAGAGATATTGGCAAGGAAAAGCTGTCTTGTACCATTGCATTTTTCTCCCAAACGAAGGACACTAGAAAGAAAATTTTAAAGCCTCCTGTTAAGCCATCATCTACACGACATAGCCCTGTATTTTCCAATGCGCAGCTCTTTGCAAAAGAGAGATATTGGCAAGGAAAAGCTGTCTTGTACCTTTGCATTTTTCTCCCAAACGAAGGACACTAGAAAGAAAATTTTAAAGCCTCCTGTTAGGCCATCATCTACACAACATAGCCCTGAATTTTCCAATGCGCAGCTCTTTGCAAAAGAGAGATATTGGCAAGGAAAAGCTGTCTTGTACCATTGCATTTTTCTCCCAAACGAAGGACACTAGAAAGAAAATTTTAAAGCCTCCTGTTAGGCCATCATCTACACGACATAGCCCTGAATTTTCCGATGCGTAGCTCTTTGCAAAAGAGAGATATTGGCAAGGAAAAGCTGTCTTGTACCATTGCATTTTTCTCCCAAACGAAGGACACTAGAAAGAAAATTTTAAAGCCTCCTGTTAGGCCATCATCTACACGACATAGCCCTGAATTTTCCAATGCGCAGCTCTTTGCAAAAGAGAGATATTGGCAAGGAAAAGCTGTCTTGTACCATTGCATTTTTCTCCCAAACGAAGGACACTAGAAAGAAAATTTTAAAGCCTCCTGTTAGGCCATCATCTACACGACATAGCCCTGAATTTTCCAATGCGTAGCTCTTTGCAAAAGAGAGATATTGGCAAGGAAAAGCTGTCTTGTACCATTGCATTTTTCTCCCAAACGTAGGACACTAGAAAGAAAATTTTAAAGCCTCCTGTTAGGCCATCATCTACACGACATAGCCCTGAATTTTCCAATGCGCAGCTCTTTGCAAAAGAGAGATATTGGCAAGGAAAAGCTGTCTTGTACCTTTGCATTTTTCTCCCAAACGAAGGACACTAGAATTAAAATTTTAAAGCCTCCTGTTAGGCCATCATCTACACGACATAGCCCTGAATTTTCCAATGCGTAGCTCTTTGCAAAAGAGAGATATTGGCAAGGAAAAGCTGTCTTGTACCTTTGCATTTTTCTCCCAAACGAAGGACACTAGAATTAAAATTTTAAAGCCTCCTGTTAGGCCATCATCTACACGACATAGCCCTGAATTTTCCAATGCGCAGCTCTTTGCAAAAGAGAGATATTGGCAAGGAAAAGCTGTCTTGTACCATTGCATTTTTCTCCCAAACGAAGGACACTAGAAAGAAAATTTTAAAGCCTCCTGTTAGGCCATCATCTACACGACATAGCCCTGAATTTTCCAATGCGCAGCTCTTTGCAAAAGAGAGATATTGGCAAGGAAAAGCTGTCTTGTACCTTTGCATTTTTCTCCCAAACGAAGGACACTAGAAAGAAAATTTTAAAGCCTCCTGTTAGGCCATCATCTACACGACATAGCCCTGATTTTTCCAATGCGCAGCTCTTTGCAAAAGAGAGATATTGGCAAGGAAAAGCTGTCTTGTACCATTGCATTTTTCTCCCAAACGAAGGACACTAGAAAGAAAATTTTAAAGCCTCCTGTTAAGCCATCATCTACACGACATAGCCCTGAATTTTCCAATGCGCAGCTCTTTGCAAAAGAGAGATATTGGCAAGGAAAAGCTGTCTTGTACCTTTGCATTTTTCTCCCAAACGAAGGACACTAGAAAGAAAATTTTAAAGCCTCCTGTTAGGCCATCATCTACACAACATAGCCCTGAATTTTCCAATGCGCAGCTCTTTGCAAAAGAGAGATATTGGCAAGGAAAAGCTGTCTTGTACCATTGCATTTTTCTCCCAAACGAAGGACACTAGAAAGAAAATTTTAAAGCCTCCTGTTAGGCCATCATCTACACGACATAGCCCTGAATTTTCCAATGCGTAGCTCTTTGCAAAAGAGAGATATTGGCAAGGAAAAGCTGTCTTGTACCATTGCATTTTTCTCCCAAACGAAGGACACTAGAAAGAAAATTTTAAAGCCTCCTGTTAGGCTATCATCTACACGACATAGCCCTGAATTTTCCAATGCGCAGCTCTTTGCAAAAGAGAGATATTGGCAAGGAAAAGCTGTCTTGTACCTTTGCATTTTTCTCCCAAACGAAGGACACTAGAATTGAAATTTTAAAGCCTCCTGTTAGGCCATCATCTACACGACATAGCCCTGAATTTTCCAATGCGCAGCTCTTTGCAAAAGAGAGATATTGGCAAGGAAAAGCTGTCTTGTACCATTGCATTTTTCTCCCAAACGAAGGACACTAGAAAGAAAATGTTAAAGCCTCCTGTTAGGCCATCATCTACACGACATAGCCCTGAATTTTCCAATGCGCAGCTCTTTGCAAAAGAGAGATATTGGCAAGGAAAAGCTGTCTTGTACCTTTGCATTTTTCTCCCAAACGAAGGACACTAGAAAGAAAATTTTAAAGCCTCCTGTTAGGCCATCATCTACACGACATAGCCCTGATTTTTCCAATGCGCAGCTCTTTGCAAAAGAGAGATATTGGCAAGGAAAAGCTGTCTTGTACCATTGCATTTTTCTCCCAAACGAAGGACACTAGAATTAAAATTTTAAAGCCTCCTGTTAAGCCATCATCTACACGACATAGCCCTGAATTTTCCAATGCGCAGCTCTTTGCAAAAGAGAGATATTGGCAAGGAAAAGCTGTCTTGTACCTTTGCATTTTTCTCCCAAACGAAGGACACTAGAATTGAAATTTTAAAGCCTCCTGTTAGGCCATCATCTACACGACATAGCCCTGAATTTTCCAATGCGCAGCTCTTTGCAAAAGAGAGATATTGGCAAGGAAAAGCTGTCTTGTACCATTGCATTTTTCTCCCAAACGAAGGACACTAGAAAGAAAATTTTAAAGCCTCCTGTTAGGCCATCATCTACACGACATAGCCCTGATTTTTCCAATGCGCAGCTCTTTGCAAAAGAGAGATATTGGCAAGGAAAAGCTGTCTTGTACCTTTGCATTTTTCTCCCAAACGAAGGACACTAGAAAGAAAATTTTAAAGCCTCCTGTTAGGCCATCATCTACACGACATAGCCCTGAATTTTCCAATGCGCAGCTCTTTGCAAAAGAGAGATATTGGCAAGGAAAAGCTGTCTTGTACCTTTGCATTTTTCTCCCAAACGAAGGACACTAGAAAGAAAATTTTAAAGCCTCCTGTTAGGCCCTCATCTACACGACATAGCCCTGAATTTTCCAATGCGTAGCTCTTTGCAAAAGAGAGATATTGGCAAGGAAAAGCTGTCTTGTACCTTTGCATTTTTCTCCCAAACGAAGGACACTAGAATTGAAATTTTAAAGCCTCCTGTTAGGCCATCATCTACACGACATAGCCCTGAATTTTCCAATGCGCAGCTCTTTGCAAAAGAGAGATATTGGCAAGGAAAAGCTGTCTTGTACCATTGCATTTTTCTCCCAAACGAAGGACACTAGAAAGAAAATTTTAAAGCCTCCTGTTAGGCCATCATCTACACGACATAGCCCTGATTTTTCCAATGCGCAGCTCTTTGCAAAAGAGAGATATTGGCAAGGAAAAGCTGTCTTGTACCATTGCATTTTTCTCCCAAACGAAGGACACTAGAAAGAAAATTTTAAAGCCTCCTGTTAAGCCATCATCTACACGACATAGCCCTGAATTTTCCAATGCGCAGCTCTTTGCAAAAGAGAGATATTGGCAAGGAAAAGCTGTCTTGTACCTTTGCATTTTTCTCCCAAACGAAGGACACTAGAATTGAAATTTTAAAGCCTCCTGTTAGGCCATCATCTACACGACATAGCCCTGAATTTTCCAATGCGCAGCTCTTTGCAAAAGAGAGATATTGGCAAGGAAAAGCTGTCTTGTACCTTTGCATTTTTCTCCCAAACGAAGGACACTAGCAAGAAAATTTTAAAGCCTCCTGTTAGGCCATCATCTACACGACATAGCCCTGAATTTTCCAATGCGCAGCTCTTTGCAAAAGAGATATTGGCAAGGAAAAGCTGTCTTGTACCATTGCATTTTTCTCCCAAACGAAGGACACTAGAAAGAAAATTTTAAAGCCTCCTGTTAAGCCATCATCTACACGACATAGCCCTGAATTTTCCAATGCGCAGCTCTTTGCAAAAGAGAGATATTGGCAAGGAAAAGCTGTCTTGTACCTTTGCATTTTTCTCCCAAACGAAGGACACTAGAATTGAAATTTTAAAGCCTCCTGTTAGGCCATCATCTACACGACATAGCCCTGAATTTTCCAATGCGCAGCTCTTTGCAAAAGAGAGATATTGGCAAGGAAAAGCTGTCTTGTACTATTGCATTTTTCTCCCAAACGAAGGACACTAGAAAGAAAATTTTAAAGCCTCCTGTTAAGCCATCATCTACACGACATAGCCCTGAATTTTCCAATGCGCAGCTCTTTGCAAAAGAGAGATATTGGCAAGGAAAAGCTGTCTTGTACCTTTGCATTTTTCTCCCAAACGAAGGACACTAGAATTGAAATTTTAAAGCCTCCTGTTAGGCCATCATCTACACGACATAGCCCTGAATTTTCCAATGCGCAGCTCTTTGCAAAAGAGAGATATTGGCAAGGAAAAGCTGTCTTGTACCATTGCATTTTTCTCCCAAACGAAGGACACTAGAAAGAAAATTTTAAAGCCTCCTGTTAGGCCATCATCTACACGACATAGCCCTGATTTTTCCAATGCGCAGCTCTTTGCAAAAGAGAGATATTGGCAAGGAAAAGCTGTCTTGTACCTTTGCATTTTTCTCCCAAACGAAGGACACTAGAAAGAAAATTTTAAAGCCTCCTGTTAGGCCATCATCTACACGACATAGCCCTGAATTTTCCAATGCGCAGCTCTTTGCAAAAGAGAGATATTGGCAAGGAAAAGCTTTCTTGTACCTTTGCATTTTTCTCCCAAACGAAGGACACTAGAAAGAAAATTTTAAAGCCTCCTGTTAGGCCCTCATCTACACGACATAGCCCTGAATTTTCCAATGCGTAGCTCTTTGCAAAAGAGAGATATTGGCAAGGAAAAGCTGTCTTGTACCTTTGCATTTTTCTCCCAAACGAAGGACACTAGAATTGAAATTTTAAAGCCTCCTGTTAGGCCATCATCTACACGACATAGCCCTGAATTTTCCAATGCGCAGCTCTTTGCAAAAGAGAGATATTGGCAAGGAAAAGCTGTCTTGTACCATTGCATTTTTCTCCCAAACGAAGGACACTAGAAAGAAAATTTTAAAGCCTCCTGTTAGGCCATCATCTACACGACATAGCCCTGATTTTTCCAATGCGCAGCTCTTTGCAAAAGAGAGATATTGGCAAGGAAAAGCTGTCTTGTACCATTGCATTTTTCTCCCAAACGAAGGACACTAGAAAGAAAATTTTAAAGCCTCCTGTTAAGCCATCATCTACACGACATAGCCCTGAATTTTCCAATGCGCAGCTCTTTGCAAAAGAGAGATATTGGCAAGGAAAAGCTGTCTTGTACCTTTGCATTTTTCTCCCAAACGAAGGACACTAGAATTGAAATTTTAAAGCCTCCTGTTAGGCCATCATCTACACGACATAGCCCTGAATTTTCCAATGCGCAGCTCTTTGCAAAAGAGAGATATTGGCAAGGAAAAGCTGTCTTGTACCTTTGCATTTTTCTCCCAAACGAAGGACACTAGAAAGAAAATTTTAAAGCCTCCTGTTAGGCCATCATCTACACAACATAGCCCTGAATTTTCCAATGCGCAGCTCTTTGCAAAAGAGAGATATTGGCAAGGAAAAGCTGTCTTGTACCATTGCATTTTTCTCCCAAACGAAGGACACTAGAAAGAAAATTTTAAAGCCTCCTGTTAGGCCATCATCTACACGACATAGCCCTGAATTTTCCGATGCGTAGCTCTTTGCAAAAGAGAGATATTGGCAAGGAAAAGCTGTCTTGTACCATTGCATTTTTCTCCCAAACGAAGGACACTAGAAAGAAAATTTTAAAGCCTCCTGTTAGGCCATCATCTACACGACATAGCCCTGAATTTTCCAATGCGCAGCTCTTTGCAAAAGAGAGATATTGGCAAGGAAAAGCTGTCTTGTACCATTGCATTTTTCTCCCAAACGAAGGACACTAGAAAGAAAATTTTAAAGCCTCCTGTTAGGCCATCATCTACACGACATAGCCCTGAATTTTCCAATGCGTAGCTCTTTGCAAAAGAGAGATATTGGCAAGGAAAAGCTGTCTTGTACCATTGCATTTTTCTCCCAAACGTAGGACACTAGAAAGAAAATTTTAAAGCCTCCTGTTAGGCCATCATCTACACGACATAGCCCTGAATTTTCCAATGCGCAGCTCTTTGCAAAAGAGAGATATTGGCAAGGAAAAGCTGTCTTGTACCTTTGCATTTTTCTCCCAAACGAAGGACACTAGAATTAAAATTTTAAAGCCTCCTGTTAGGCCATCATCTACACGACATAGCCCTGAATTTTCCAATGCGTAGCTCTTTGCAAAAGAGAGATATTGGCAAGGAAAAGCTGTCTTGTACCTTTGCATTTTTCTCCCAAACGAAGGACACTAGAATTAAAATTTTAAAGCCTCCTGTTAGGCCATCATCTACACGACATAGCCCTGAATTTTCCAATGCGCAGCTCTTTGCAAAAGAGAGATATTGGCAAGGAAAAGCTGTCTTGTACCATTGCATTTTTCTCCCAAACGAAGGACACTAGAAAGAAAATTTTAAAGCCTCCTGTTAGGCCATCATCTACACGACATAGCCCTGAATTTTCCAATGCGCAGCTCTTTGCAAAAGAGAGATATTGGCAAGGAAAAGCTGTCTTGTACCTTTGCATTTTTCTCCCAAACGAAGGACACTAGAAAGAAAATTTTAAAGCCTCCTGTTAGGCCATCATCTACACGACATAGCCCTGATTTTTCCAATGCGCAGCTCTTTGCAAAAGAGAGATATTGGCAAGGAAAAGCTGTCTTGTACCATTGCATTTTTCTCCCAAACGAAGGACACTAGAAAGAAAATTTTAAAGCCTCCTGTTAAGCCATCATCTACACGACATAGCCCTGAATTTTCCAATGCGCAGCTCTTTGCAAAAGAGAGATATTGGCAAGGAAAAGCTGTCTTGTACCTTTGCATTTTTCTCCCAAACGAAGGACACTAGAAAGAAAATTTTAAAGCCTCCTGTTAGGCCATCATCTACACAACATAGCCCTGAATTTTCCAATGCGCAGCTCTTTGCAAAAGAGAGATATTGGCAAGGAAAAGCTGTCTTGTACCATTGCATTTTTCTCCCAAACGAAGGACACTAGAAAGAAAATTTTAAAGCCTCCTGTTAGGCCATCATCTACACGACATAGCCCTGAATTTTCCAATGCGTAGCTCTTTGCAAAAGAGAGATATTGGCAAGGAAAAGCTGTCTTGTACCATTGCATTTTTCTCCCAAACGAAGGACACTAGAAAGAAAATTTTAAAGCCTCCTGTTAGGCTATCATCTACACGACATAGCCCTGAATTTTCCAATGCGCAGCTCTTTGCAAAAGAGAGATATTGGCAAGGAAAAGCTGTCTTGTACCTTTGCATTTTTCTCCCAAACGAAGGACACTAGAATTGAAATTTTAAAGCCTCCTGTTAGGCCATCATCTACACGACATAGCCCTGAATTTTCCAATGCGCAGCTCTTTGCAAAAGAGAGATATTGGCAAGGAAAAGCTGTCTTGTACCATTGCATTTTTCTCCCAAACGAAGGACACTAGAAAGAAAATGTTAAAGCCTCCTGTTAGGCCATCATCTACACGACATAGCCCTGAATTTTCCAATGCGCAGCTCTTTGCAAAAGAGAGATATTGGCAAGGAAAAGCTGTCTTGTACCTTTGCATTTTTCTCCCAAACGAAGGACACTAGAAAGAAAATTTTAAAGCCTCCTGTTAGGCCATCATCTACACGACATAGCCCTGATTTTTCCAATGCGCAGCTCTTTGCAAAAGAGAGATATTGGCAAGGAAAAGCTGTCTTGTACCATTGCATTTTTCTCCCAAACGAAGGACACTAGAATTAAAATTTTAAAGCCTCCTGTTAAGCCATCATCTACACGACATAGCCCTGAATTTTCCAATGCGCAGCTCTTTGCAAAAGAGAGATATTGGCAAGGAAAAGCTGTCTTGTACCTTTGCATTTTTCTCCCAAACGAAGGACACTAGAATTGAAATTTTAAAGCCTCCTGTTAGGCCATCATCTACACGACATAGCCCTGAATTTTCCAATGCGCAGCTCTTTGCAAAAGAGAGATATTGGCAAGGAAAAGCTGTCTTGTACCATTGCATTTTTCTCCCAAACGAAGGACACTAGAAAGAAAATTTTAAAGCCTCCTGTTAGGCCATCATCTACACGACATAGCCCTGATTTTTCCAATGCGCAGCTCTTTGCAAAAGAGAGATATTGGCAAGGAAAAGCTGTCTTGTACCTTTGCATTTTTCTCCCAAACGAAGGACACTAGAAAGAAAATTTTAAAGCCTCCTGTTAGGCCATCATCTACACGACATAGCCCTGAATTTTCCAATGCGCAGCTCTTTGCAAAAGAGAGATATTGGCAAGGAAAAGCTGTCTTGTACCTTTGCATTTTTCTCCCAAACGAAGGACACTAGAAAGAAAATTTTAAAGCCTCCTGTTAGGCCCTCATCTACACGACATAGCCCTGAATTTTCCAATGCGTAGCTCTTTGCAAAAGAGAGATATTGGCAAGGAAAAGCTGTCTTGTACCTTTGCATTTTTCTCCCAAACGAAGGACACTAGAATTGAAATTTTAAAGCCTCCTGTTAGGCCATCATCTACACGACATAGCCCTGAATTTTCCAATGCGCAGCTCTTTGCAAAAGAGAGATATTGGCAAGGAAAAGCTGTCTTGTACCATTGCATTTTTCTCCCAAACGAAGGACACTAGAAAGAAAATTTTAAAGCCTCCTGTTAGGCCATCATCTACACGACATAGCCCTGATTTTTCCAATGCGCAGCTCTTTGCAAAAGAGAGATATTGGCAAGGAAAAGCTGTCTTGTACCATTGCATTTTTCTCCCAAACGAAGGACACTAGAAAGAAAATTTTAAAGCCTCCTGTTAAGCCATCATCTACACGACATAGCCCTGAATTTTCCAATGCGCAGCTCTTTGCAAAAGAGAGATATTGGCAAGGAAAAGCTGTCTTGTACCTTTGCATTTTTCTCCCAAACGAAGGACACTAGAATTGAAATTTTAAAGCCTCCTGTTAGGCCATCATCTACACGACATAGCCCTGAATTTTCCAATGCGCAGCTCTTTGCAAAAGAGAGATATTGGCAAGGAAAAGCTGTCTTGTACCTTTGCATTTTTCTCCCAAACGAAGGACACTAGCAAGAAAATTTTAAAGCCTCCTGTTAGGCCATCATCTACACGACATAGCCCTGAATTTTCCAATGCGCAGCTCTTTGCAAAAGAGATATTGGCAAGGAAAAGCTGTCTTGTACCATTGCATTTTTCTCCCAAACGAAGGACACTAGAAAGAAAATTTTAAAGCCTCCTGTTAAGCCATCATCTACACGACATAGCCCTGAATTTTCCAATGCGCAGCTCTTTGCAAAAGAGAGATATTGGCAAGGAAAAGCTGTCTTGTACCTTTGCATTTTTCTCCCAAACGAAGGACACTAGAATTGAAATTTTAAAGCCTCCTGTTAGGCCATCATCTACACGACATAGCCCTGAATTTTCCAATGCGCAGCTCTTTGCAAAAGAGAGATATTGGCAAGGAAAAGCTGTCTTGTACTATTGCATTTTTCTCCCAAACGAAGGACACTAGAAAGAAAATTTTAAAGCCTCCTGTTAAGCCATCATCTACACGACATAGCCCTGAATTTTCCAATGCGCAGCTCTTTGCAAAAGAGAGATATTGGCAAGGAAAAGCTGTCTTGTACCTTTGCATTTTTCTCCCAAACGAAGGACACTAGAATTGAAATTTTAAAGCCTCCTGTTAGGCCATCATCTACACGACATAGCCCTGAATTTTCCAATGCGCAGCTCTTTGCAAAAGAGAGATATTGGCAAGGAAAAGCTGTCTTGTACCATTGCATTTTTCTCCCAAACGAAGGACACTAGAAAGAAAATTTTAAAGCCTCCTGTTAGGCCATCATCTACACGACATAGCCCTGATTTTTCCAATGCGCAGCTCTTTGCAAAAGAGAGATATTGGCAAGGAAAAGCTGTCTTGTACCTTTGCATTTTTCTCCCAAACGAAGGACACTAGAAAGAAAATTTTAAAGCCTCCTGTTAGGCCATCATCTACACGACATAGCCCTGAATTTTCCAATGCGCAGCTCTTTGCAAAAGAGAGATATTGGCAAGGAAAAGCTTTCTTGTACCTTTGCATTTTTCTCCCAAACGAAGGACACTAGAAAGAAAATTTTAAAGCCTCCTGTTAGGCCCTCATCTACACGACATAGCCCTGAATTTTCCAATGCGTAGCTCTTTGCAAAAGAGAGATATTGGCAAGGAAAAGCTGTCTTGTACCTTTGCATTTTTCTCCCAAACGAAGGACACTAGAATTGAAATTTTAAAGCCTCCTGTTAGGCCATCATCTACACGACATAGCCCTGAATTTTCCAATGCGCAGCTCTTTGCAAAAGAGAGATATTGGCAAGGAAAAGCTGTCTTGTACCATTGCATTTTTCTCCCAAACGAAGGACACTAGAAAGAAAATTTTAAAGCCTCCTGTTAGGCCATCATCTACACGACATAGCCCTGATTTTTCCAATGCGCAGCTCTTTGCAAAAGAGAGATATTGGCAAGGAAAAGCTGTCTTGTACCATTGCATTTTTCTCCCAAACGAAGGACACTAGAAAGAAAATTTTAAAGCCTCCTGTTAAGCCATCATCTACACGACATAGCCCTGAATTTTCCAATGCGCAGCTCTTTGCAAAAGAGAGATATTGGCAAGGAAAAGCTGTCTTGTACCTTTGCATTTTTCTCCCAAACGAAGGACACTAGAATTGAAATTTTAAAGCCTCCTGTTAGGCCATCATCTACACGACATAGCCCTGAATTTTCCAATGCGCAGCTCTTTGCAAAAGAGAGATATTGGCAAGGAAAAGCTGTCTTGTACCTTTGCATTTTTCTCCCAAACGAAGGACACTAGCAAGAAAATTTTAAAGCCTCCTGTTAGGCCATCATCTACACGACATAGCCCTGAATTTTCCAATGCGCAGCTCTTTGCAAAAGAGAGATATTGGCAAGGAAAAGCTGTCTTGTACCATTGCATTTTTCTCCCAAACGAAGGACACTAGAAAGAAAATTTTAAAGCCTCCTGTTAAGCCATCATCTACACGACATAGCCCTGAATTTTCCAATGCGCAGCTCTTTGCAAAAGAGAGATATTGGCAAGGAAAAGCTGTCTTGTACCTTTGCATTTTTCTCCCAAACGAAGGACACTAGAATTGAAATTTTAAAGCCTCCTGTTAGGCCATCATCTACACGACATAGCCCTGATTTTTCCAATGCGCAGCTCTTTGCAAAAGAGAGATATTGGCAAGGAAAAGCTGTCTTGTACCTTTGCATTTTACTCCCAAACGAAGGACACTAGAATTAAAATTTTAAAGCCTCCTGTTAGGCCATCATCTACACGACATAGCCCTGAATTTTCCAATGCGTAGCTCTTTGCAAAAGAGAGATATTGGCAAGGAAAAGCTGTCTTGTACCTTTGCATTTTTCTCCCAAACGAAGGACACTAGAATTAAAATTTTAAAGCCTCCTGTTAGGCCATCATCTACACGACATAGCCCTAATTTTTCCAATGCGCAGCTCTTTGCAAAAGAGAGATATTGGCAAGGAAAAGCTGTCTTGTACCTTTGCATTTTTCTCCCAAACGAAGGACACTAGAAAGAAAATTTTAAAGCCTCCTGTTAGGCCATCATCTACACGACATAGCCCTGAATTTTCCAATGCGTAGCTCTTTGCAAAAGAGAGATATTGGCAAGGAAAAGCTGTCTTGTACCTTTGCATTTTTCTCCCAAACGAAGGACACTAGAATTAAAATTTTAAAGCCTCCTGTTATGCCATCATCTACACGACATAGCCCTGATTTTTCCAATGCGCAGCTCTTTGCAAAAGAGAGATATTGGCAAGGAAAAGCTGTCTTGTACCTTTGCATTTTTCTCCCAAACGAAGGACACTAGAATTAAAATTTTAAAGCCTCCTGTTAGGCCATCATCTACACGACATAGCCCTGATTTTTCCAATGCGCAGCTCTTTGCAAAAGAGAGATATTGGCAAGGAAAAGCTGTCTTGTACCACTGCATTTTTCTCCCAAACGAAGGACACTAGAAAGAAAATTTTAAAGCCTCCTGTTAGGCCATCATCTACACGACATAGCCCTGAATTTTCCAATGCGCAGCTCTTTGCAAAAGAGAGATATTGGCAAGGAAAAGCTGTCTTGTACCTTTGCATTTTTCTCCCAAACGAAGGACACTAGAAAGAAAATTTTAAAGCCTCCTGTTAGGCCATCATCTACACGACATAGCCCTGATTTTTCCAATGCGCAGCTCTTTGCAAAAGAGAGATATTGGCAAGGAAAAGCTGTCTTGTACCATTGCATTTTTCTCCCAAACGAAGGACACTAGAAAGAAAATTTTAAAGCCTCCTGTTAAGCCATCATCTACACGACATAGCCCTGAATTTTCCAATGCGCAGCTCTTTGCAAAAGAGAGATATTGGCAAGGAAAAGCTGTCTTGTACCTTTGCATTTTTCTCCCAAACGAAGGACACTAGAATTGAAATTTTAAAGCCTCCTGTTAGGCCATCATCTACACGACATAGCCCTGAATTTTCCAATGCGCAGCTCTTTGCAAAAGAGAGATATTGGCAAGGAAAAGCTGTCTTGTACCATTGCATTTTTCTCCCAAACGAAGGACACTAGAAAGAAAATTTTAAAGCCTCCTGTTAGGCCATCATCTACACGACATAGCCCTGAATTTTCCAATGCGCAGCTCTTTGCAAAAGAGAGATATTGGCAAGGAAAAGCTGTCTTGTACCATTGCATTTTTCTCCCAAACGAAGGACACTAGAAAGAAAATTTTAAAGCCTCCTGTTAGGCCATCATCTACACGACATAGCCCTGAATTTTCCAATGCGTAGCTCTTTGCAAAAGAGAGATATTGGCAAGGAAAAGCTGTCTTGTACCATTGCATTTTTCTCCCAAACGAAGGACACTAGAAAGAAAATTTTAAAGCCTCCTGTTAGGCCATCATCTACACGACATAGCCCTGAATTTTCCAATGCGCAGCTCTTTGCAAAAGAGAGATATTGGCAAGGAAAAGCTGTCTTGTACCTTTGCATTTTTCTCCCAAACGAAGGACACTAGAATTAAAATTTTAAAGCCTCCTGTTAGGCCATCATCTACACGACATAGCCCTGAATTTTCCAATGCGTAGCTCTTTGCAAAAGAGAGATATTGGCAAGGAAAAGCTGTCTTGTACCTTTGCATTTTTCTCCCAAACGAAGGACACTAGAATTGAAATTTTAAAGCCTCCTGTTAGGCCATCATCTACACGACATAGCCCTGAATTTTCCAATGCGTAGCTCTTTGCAAAAGAGAGATATTGGCAAGGAAAAGCTGTCTTGTACCTTTGCATTTTTCTCCCAAACGAAGGACACTAGAATTAAAATTTTAAAGCCTCCTGTTAGGCCATCATCTACACGACATAGCCCTGAATTTTCCAATGCGCAGCTCTTTGCAAAAGAGAGATATTGGCAAGGAAAAGCTGTCTTGTACCTTTGCATTTTTCTCCCAAACGAAGGACACTAGAAAGAAAATTTTAAAGCCTCCTGTTAGGCCATCATCTACACGACATAGCCCTGATTTTTCCAATGCGCAGCTCTTTGCAAAAGAGAGATATTGGCAAGGAAAAGCTGTCTTGTACCATTGCATTTTTCTCCCAAACGAAGGACACTAGAAAGAAAATTTTAAAGCCTCCTGTTAAGCCATCATCTACACGACATAGCCCTGAATTTTCCAATGCGCAGCTCTTTGCAAAAGAGAGATATTGGCAAGGAAAAGCTGTCTTGTACCTTTGCATTTTTCTCCCAAACGAAGGACACTAGAATTGAAATTTGAAAGCCTCCTGTTAGGCCATCATCTACACGACATAGCCCTGAATTTTCCAATGCGCAGCTCTTTGCAAAAGAGAGATATTGGCAAGGAAAAGCTGTCTTGTACCTTTGCATTTTTCTCCCAAACGAAGGACACTAGAATTAAAATTTTAAAGCCTCCTGTTAGGCCATCATCTACACGACATAGCCCTGAATTTTCCAATGCGTAGCTCTTTGCAAAAGAGAGATATTGGCAAGGAAAAGCTGTCTTGTACCTTTGCATTTTTCTCCCAAACGAAGGACACTAGAATTGAAATTTTAAAGCCTCCTGTTAGGCCATCATCTACACGACATAGCCCTGAATTTTCCAATGCGTAGCTCTTTGCAAAAGAGAGATATTGGCAAGGAAAAGCTGTCTTGTACCTTTGCATTTTTCTCCCAAACGAAGGACACTAGAATTAAAATTTTAAAGCCTCCTGTTAGGCCATCATCTACACGACATAGCCCTGATTTTTCCAATGCGCAGCTCTTTGCAAAAGAGAGATATTGGCAAGGAAAAGCTGTCTTGTACCATTGCATTTTTCTCCCAAACGAAGGACACTAGAAAGAAAATTTTAAAGCCTCCTGTTAGGCCATCATCTACACGACATAGCCCTGAATTTTCCAATGCGCAGCTCTTTGCAAAAGAGAGATATTGGCAAGGAAAAGCTGTCTCGTACCTTTGCATTTTTCTCCCAAACGAAGGACACTAGAAAAGAAAATTTTAAAGCCTCCTGTTAGGCCATCATCTACACGACATAGCCCTGGTTTTTCCAATGCGCAGCTCTTTGCAAAAGAGAGATATTGGCAAGGAAAAGCTGTCTTGTACCATTGCATTTTTCTCCCAAACGAAGGACACTAGAAAGACAATTTTAAAGCCTCCTGTCAAGCCATCATCTACACGACATAGCCCTGAATTTTCCAATGCGCAGCTCTTTGCAAAAGAGAGATATTGGCAAGGAAAAGCTGTCTTGTACCTTTGCATTTTTCTCCCAAACGAAGGACACTAGAATTGAAATTTTAAAGCCTCCTGTTAGGCCATCATCTACACGACATAGCCCTGATTTTTCCAATGCGCAGCTCTTTGCAAAAGAGAGATATTGGCAAGGAAAAGCTGTCTTGTACCTTTGCATTTTACTCCCAAACGAAGGACACTAGAAATAAAATTTTAAAGCCTCCTGTTAGGCCATCATCTACACGACATAGCCCTGAATTTTCCAATGCGTAGCTCTTTGCAAAAGAGAGATATTGGCAAGGAAAAGCTGTCTTGTACCATTGCATTTTTCTCCCAAACGAAGGACACTAGAAAGAAAATTTTAAAGCCTCCTGTTAGGCCATCATCTACACGACATAGCCCTGAATTTTCCAATGCGCAGCTCTTTGCAAAAGAGAGATATTGGCAAGGAAAAGCTGTCTCGTACCTTTGCATTTTTCTCCCAAACGAAGGACACTAGAAAAGAAAATTTTAAAGCCTCCTGTTAGGCCATCATCTACACGACATAGCCCTGGTTTTTCCAATGCGCAGCTCTTTGCAAAAGAGAGATATTGGCAAGGAAAAGCTGTCTTGTACCATTGCATTTTTCTCCCAAACGAAGGACACTAGAAAGACAATTTTAAAGCCTCCTGTCAAGCCATCATCTACACGACATAGCCCTGAATTTTCCAATGCGCAGCTCTTTGCAAAAGAGAGATATTGGCAAGGAAAAGCTGTCTTGTACCTTTGCATTTTTCTCCCAAACGAAGGACACTAGAATTGAAATTTTAAAGCCTCCTGTTAGGCCATCATCTACACGACATAGCCCTGATTTTTCCAATGCGCAGCTCTTTGCAAAAGAGAGATATTGGCAAGGAAAAGCTGTCTTGTACCTTTGCATTTTACTCCCAAACGAAGGACACTAGAAATAAAATTTTAAAGCCTCCTGTTAGGCCATCATCTACACGACATAGCCCTGAATTTTCCAATGCGCAGCTCTTTGCAAAAGAGAGATATTGGCAAGGAAAAGCTGTCTTGTACCTTTGCATTTTTCTCCCAAACGAAGGACACTAGAATTGAAATTTTAAAGCCTCCTGTTAGGCCATCATCTACACGACATAGCCCTGATTTTTCCAATGCGCAGCTCTTTGCAAAAGAGAGATATTGGCAAGGAAAAGCTGTCTTGTACCATTGCATTTTTCTTCCAAACGAACGACACTAGAAAGAAAATTTTAAAGCCTCCTGTTAAGCCATCATCTACACGACATAGCCCTGAATTTTCCAATGCGCAGCTCTTTGCAAAAGAGAGATATTGGCAAGGAAAAGCTGTCTTGTACCTTTGCATTTTTCTCCCAAACGAAGGACACTAGAATTTAAATTTTAAAGCCTCCTGTTAGGCCATCATCTACACGACATAGCCCTGAATTTTCCAATGCGCAGCTCTTTGCAAAAGAGAGATATTGGCAAGGAAAAGCTGTCTTGTACCATTGCATTTTTCTCCCAAACGAAGGACACTAGAAAGAAAATTTTAAAGCCTCCTGTTAGGCCATCATCTACACAACATAGCCCTGAATTTTCCAATGCGCAGCTCTTTGCAAAAGAGAGATATTGGCAAGGAAAAGCTGTCTTGTACCTTTGCATTTTTCTCCCAAACGAAGGACACTAGAATTAAAATTTTAAAGCCTCCTGTTAGGCCATCATCTACACGACATAGCCCTGAATTTTCCAATGCGTAGCTCTTTGCAAAAGAGAGATATTGGCAAGGAAAAGCTGTCTTGTACCTTTGCATTTTTCTCCCAAACGAAGGACACTAGAATTAAAATTTTAAAGCCTCCTGTTAGGCCATCATCTACACGACATAGCCCTGAATTTTCCAATGCGCAGCTCTTTGCAAAAGAGAGATATTGGCAAGGAAAAGCTGTCTTGTACCTTTGCATTTTTCTCCCAAACGAAGGACACTAGAATTTAAATTTTAAAGCCTCCTGTTAGGCCATCATCTACACGACATAGCCCTGAATTTTCCAATGCGCAGCTCTTTGCAAAAGAGAGATATTGGCAAGGAAAAGCTGTCTTGTACCATTGCATTTTTCTCCCAAACGAAGGACACTAGAAAGAAAATTTTAAAGCCTCCTGTTAGGCCATCATCTACACAACATAGCCCTGAATTTTCCAATGCGCAGCTCTTTGCAAAAGAGAGATATTGGCAAGGAAAAGCTGTCTTGTACCTTTGCATTTTTCTCCCAAACGAAGGACACTAGAATTAAAATTTTAAAGCCTCCTGTTAGGCCATCATCTACACGACATAGCCCTGAATTTTCCAATGCGTAGCTCTTTGCAAAAGAGAGATATTGGCAAGGAAAAGCTGTCTTGTACCTTTGCATTTTTCTCCCAAACGAAGGACACTAGAATTAAAATTTTAAAGCCTCCTGTTAGGCCATCATCTACACGACATAGCCCTGAATTTTCCAATGCGCAGCTCTTTGCAAAAGAGAGATATTGGCAAGGAAAAGCTGTCTTGTACCATTGCATTTTTCTCCCAAACGAAGGACACTAGAAAGAAAATTTTAAAGCCTCCTGTTAGGCCATCATCTACACGACATAGCCCTGAATTTTCCAATGCGCAGCTCTTTGCAAAAGAGAGATATTGGCAAGGAAAAGCTGTCTTGTACCTTTGCATTTTTCTCCCAAACGAAGGACACTAGAAAGAAAATTTTAAAGCCTCCTGTTAGGCCATCATCTACACGACATAGCCCTGATTTTTCCAATGCGCAGCTCTTTGCAAAAGAGAGATATTGGCAAAGAAAAGCTGTCTTGTACCATTGCATTTTTCTCCCAAACGAAGGACACTAGAATTTAAATTTTAAAGCCTCCTGTTAGGCCATCATCTACACGACATAGCCCTGAATTTTCCAATGCGCAGCTCTTTGCAAAAGAGAGATATTGGCAAGGAAAAGCTGTCTTGTACCTTTGCATTTTTCTCCCAAACGAAGGACACTAGAATTAAAATTTTAAAGCCTCCTGTTATGCCATCATCTACACGACATAGCCCTGATTTTTCCAATGCGCAGCTCTTTGCAAAAGAGAGATATTGGCAAGGAAAAGCTGTCTTGTACCTTTGCATTTTTCTCCCAAACGAAGGACACTAGAATTAAAATTTTAAAGCCTCCTGTTAGGCCATCATCTACACGACATAGCCCTGATTTTTCCAATGCGCAGCTCTTTGCAAAAGAGAGATATTGGCAAGGAAAAGCTGTCTTGTACCATTGCATTTTTCTCCCAAACGAAGGACACTAGAAAGAAAATTTTAAAGCCTCCTGTTAGGCCATCATCTACACGACATAGCCCTGAATTTTC
This sequence comes from Pseudophryne corroboree, assembly GCF_028390025.1. NCBI lineage: Eukaryota > Metazoa > Chordata > Amphibia > Anura > Myobatrachidae > Pseudophryne > Pseudophryne corroboree. Next base: position 31,307 of record NW_026968180.1, on the reverse strand, counting down.
CAATGCGCAGCTCTTTGCAAAAGAGAGATATTGGCAAGGAAAAGCTGTCTTGTACCTTTGCATTTTTCTCCCAAACGAAGGACACTAGAAAGAAAATTTTAAAGCCTCCTGTTAGGCCATCATCTACACGACATAGCCCTGATTTTTCCAATGCGCAGCTCTTTGCAAAAGAGAGATATTGGCAAGGAAAAGCTGTCTTGTACCATTGCATTTTTCTCCCAAACGAAGGACACTAGAAAGAAAATTTTAAAGCCTCCTGTTAAGCCATCATCTACACGACATAGCCCTGAATTTTCCAATGCGCAGCTCTTTGCAAAAGAGAGATATTGGCAAGGAAAAGCTGTCTTGTACCTTTGCATTTTTCTCCCAAACGAAGGACACTAGAATTGAAATTTTAAAGCCTCCTGTTAGGCCATCATCTACACGACATAGCCCTGAATTTTCCAATGCGCAGCTCTTTGCAAAAGAGAGATATTGGCAAGGAAAAGCTGTCTTGTACCATTGCATTTTTCTCCCAAACGAAGGACACTAGAAAGAAAATGTTAAAGCCTCCTGTTAGGCCATCATCTACACGACATAGTCCTTAATTTTCCAATGCGCAGCTCTTTGCAAAAGAGAGATATTGGCAAGGAAAAGCTGTCTTGTACCATTGCATTTTTCTCCCAAACGAAGGACACTAGAAAGAAAATTTTAAAGCCTCCTGTTAGGCCATCATCTACACGACATAGCCCTGAATTTTCCAATGCGTAGCTCTTTGCAAAAGAGAGATATTGGCAAGGAAAAGCTGTCTTGTACCATTGCATTTTTCTCCCAAACGAAGGACACTAGAAAGAAAATTTTAAAGCCTCCTGTTAGGCCATCATCTACACGACATAGCCCTGAATTTTCCAATGCGCAGCTCTTTGCAAAAGAGAGATATTGGCAAGGAAAAGCTGTCTTGTACCTTTGCATTTTTCTCCCAAACGAAGGACACTAGAATTGAAATTTTAAAGCCTCCTGTTAGGCCATCATCTACACGACATAGCCCTGAATTTTCCAATGCGTAGCACTTTGCAAAAGAGAGATATTGGCAAGGAAAAGCTGTCTTGTACCTTTGCATTTTTCTCCCAAACGAAGGACACTAGAATTAAAATTTTAAAGCCTCCTGTTAGGCCATCATCTACACGACATAGCCCTGAATTTTCCAATGCGCAGCTCTTTGCAAAAGAGAGATATTGGCAAGGAAAAGCTGTCTTGTACCTTTGCATTTTTCTCCCAAACGAAGGACACTAGAAAGAAAATGTTAAAGCCTCCTGTTAGGCCATCATCTACACGACATAGCCCTGATTTTTCCAATGCGCAGCTCTTTGCAAAAGAGAGATATTGGCAAGGAAAAGCTGTCTTGTACCATTGCATTTTTCTCCCAAACGAAGGACACTAGAAAGAAAATTTTAAAGCCTCCTGTTAAGCCATCATCTACACGACATAGCCCTGAATTTTCCAATGCGCAGCTCTTTGCAAAAGAGAGATATTGGCAAGGAAAAGCTGTCTTGTACCTTTGCATTTTTCTCCCAAACGAAGGACACTAGAATTGAAATTTGAAAGCCTCCTGTTAGGCCATCATCTACACGACATAGCCCTGAATTTTCCAATGCGCAGCTCTTTGCAAAAGAGAGATATTGGCAAGGAAAAGCTGTCTTGTACCTTTGCATTTTTCTCCCAAACGAAGGACACTAGAATTAAAATTTTAAAGCCTCCTTTTAGGCCATCATCTACACGACATAGCCCTGAATTTTCCAATGCGTAGCTCTTTGCAAAAGAGAGATATTGGCAAGGAAAAGCTGTCTTGTACCTTTGCATTTTTCTCCCAAACGAAGGACACTAGAATTGAAATTTTAAAGCCTCCTGTTAGGCCATCATCTACACGACATAGCCCTGAATTTTCCAATGCGTAGCTCTTTGCAAAAGAGAGATATTGGCAAGGAAAAGCTGTCTTGTACCTTTGCATTTTTCTCCCAAACGAAGGACACTAGAATTAAAATTTTAAAGCCTCCTGTTAGGCCATCATCTACACGACATAGCCCTGATTTTTCCAATGCGCAGCTCTTTGCAAAAGAGAGATATTGGCAAGGAAAAGCTGTCTTGTACCATTGCATTTTTCTCCCAAACGAAGGACACTAGAAAGAAAATTTTAAAGCCTCCTGTTAGGCCATCATCTACACGACATAGCCCTGAATTTTCCAATGCGCAGCTCTTTGCAAAAGAGAGATATTGGCAAGGAAAAGCTGTCTCGTACCTTTGCATTTTTCTCCCAAACGAAGGACACTAGAAAAGAAAATTTTAAAGCCTCCTGTTAGGCCATCATCTACACGACATAGCCCTGGTTTTTCCAATGCGCAGCTCTTTGCAAAAGAGAGATATTGGCAAGGAAAAGCTGTCTTGTACCATTGCATTTTTCTCCCAAACGAAGGACACTAGAAAGACAATTTTAAAGCCTCCTGTCAAGCCATCATCTACACGACATAGCCCTGAATTTTCCAATGCGCAGCTCTTTGCAAAAGAGAGATATTGGCAAGGAAAAGCTGTCTTGTACCTTTGCATTTTTCTCCCAAACGAAGGACACTAGAATTGAAATTTTAAAGCCTCCTGTTAGGCCATCATCTACACGACATAGCCCTGATTTTTCCAATGCGCAGCTCTTTGCAAAAGAGAGATATTGGCAAGGAAAAGCTGTCTTGTACCTTTGCATTTTACTCCCAAACGAAGGACACTAGAAATAAAATTTTAAAGCCTCCTGTTAGGCCATCATCTACACGACATAGCCCTGAATTTTCCAATGCGTAGCTCTTTGCAAAAGAGAGATATTGGCAAGGAAAAGCTGTCTTGTACCTTTGCATTTTTCTCCCAAACGAAGGACACTAGAATTGAAATTTTAAAGCCTCCTGTTAGGCCATCATCTACACGACATAGCCCTGATTTTTCCAATGCGCAGCTCTTTGCAAAAGAGAGATATTGGCAAGGAAAAGCTGTCTTGTACCATTGCATTTTTCTTCCAAACGAACGACACTAGAAAGAAAATTTTAAAGCCTCCTGTTAAGCCATCATCTACACGACATAGCCCTGAATTTTCCAATGCGCAGCTCTTTGCAAAAGAGAGATATTGGCAAGGAAAAGCTGTCTTGTACCTTTGCATTTTTCTCCCAAACGAAGGACACTAGAATTGAAATTTTAAAGCCTCCTGTTAGGCCATCATCTACACGACATAGCCCTGAATTTTCCAATGCGCAGCTCTTTGCAAAAGAGAGATATTGGCAAGGAAAAGCTGTCTTGTACCATTGCATTTTTCTCCCAAACGAAGGACACTAGAAAGAAAATTTTAAAGCCTCCTGTTAGGCCATCATCTACACAACATAGCCCTGAATTTTCCAATGCGCAGCTCTTTGCAAAAGAGAGATATTGGCAAGGAAAAGCTGTCTTGTACCATTGCATTTTTCTCCCAAACGAAGGACACTAGAAAGAAAATTTTAAAGCCTCCTGTTAGGCCATCATCTACACGACATAGCCCTGAATTTTCCAATGCGTAGCTCTTTGCAAAAGAGAGATATTGGCAAGGAAAAGCTGTCTTGTACCATTGCATTTTTCTCCCACACGAAGGACACTAGAAAGAAAATTTTAAAGCCTCCTGTTAGGCCATAATCTACACGACATAGCCCTGAATTTTCCAATGCGCAGCTCTTTGCAAAAGAGAGATATTGGCAAGGAAAAGCTGTCTTGTACCTTTGCATTTTTCTCCCAAACGAAGGACACTAGAATTAAAATTTTAAAGCCTCCTGTTAGGCCATCATCTACACGACATAGCCCTGAATTTTCCAATGCGTAGCTCTTTGCAAAAGAGAGATATTGGCAAGGAAAAGCTGTCTTGTACCTTTGCATTTTTCTCCCAAACGAAGGACACTAGAATTAAAATTTTAAAGCCTCCTGTTAGGCCATCATCTATACGACATAGCCCTGAATTTTCCAATGCGCAGCTCTTTGCAAAAGAGAGATATTGGCAAGGAAAAGCTGTCTTGTACCATTGCATTTTTCTCCCAAACGAAGGACACTAGAAAGAAAATTTTAAAGCCTCCTGTTAGGCCATCATCTACACGACATAGCCCTGAATTTTCCAATGCGCAGCTCTTTGCAAAAGAGAGATATTGGCAAGGAAAAGCTGTCTTGTACCTTTGCATTTTTCTCCCAAACGAAGGACACTAGAAAGAAAATTTTAAAGCCTCCTGTTAGGCCATCATCTACACGACATAGCCCTGATTTTTCCAATGCGCAGCTCTTTGCAAAAGAGAGATATTGGCAAGGAAAAGCTGTCTTGTACCATTGCATTTTTCTCCCAAACGAAGGACACTAGAATTGAAATTTTAAAGCCTCCTGTTAGGCCATCATCTACACGACATAGCCCTGAATTTTCCAATGCGCAGCTCTTTGCAAAAGAGAGATATTGGCAAGGAAAAGCTGTCTTGTACCATTGCATTTTTCTCCCAAACGAAGGACACTAGAAAGAAAATTTTAAAGCCTCCTGTTAGGCCATCATCTACACGACATAGCCCTGATTTTTCCAATGCGCAGCTCTTTGCAAAAGAGAGATATTGGCAAGGAAAAGCTGTCTTGTACCTTTGCATTTTTCTCCCAAACGAAGGACACTAGAAAGAAAATTTTAAAGCCTCCTGTTAGGCCATCATCTACACGACATAGCCCTGAATTTTCCAATGCGCAGCTCTTTGCAAAAGAGAGATATTGGCAAGGAAAAGCTGTCTTGTACCTTTGCATTTTTCTCCCAAACGAAGGACACTAGAAAGAAAATTTTAAAGCCTCCTGTTAGGCCCTCATCTACACGACATAGCCCTGAATTTTCCAATGCGCAGCTCTTTGCAAAAGAGAGATATTGTCAAGGAAAAGCTGTCTTGTACCTTTGCATTTTTCTCCCAAACGAAGGACACTAGAATTGAAATTTGAAAGCCTCCTGTTAGGCCATCATCTACACGACATAGCCCTGAATTTTCCAATGCGCAGCTCTTTGCAAAAGAGAGATATTGGCAAGGAAAAGCTGTCTTGTACCTTTGCATTTTTCTCCCAAACGAAGGACACTAGAATTAAAATTTTAAAGCCTCCTGTTAGGCCATCATCTACACGACATAGCCCTGAATTTTCCAATGCGTAGCTCTTTGCAAAAGAGAGATATTGGCAAGGAAAAGCTGTCTTGTACCTTTGCATTTTTCTCCCAAACGAAGGACACTAGAATTGAAATTTTAAAGCCTCCTGTTAGGCCATCATCTACACGACATAGCCCTGAATTTTCCAATGCGTAGCTCTTTGCAAAAGAGAGATATTGGCAAGGAAAAGCTGTCTTGTACCTTTGCATTTTTCTCCCAAACGAAGGACACTAGAATTAAAATTTTAAAGCCTCCTGTTAGGCCATCATCTACACGACATAGCCCTGATTTTTCCAATGCGCAGCTCTTTGCAAAAGAGAGATATTGGCAAGGAAAAGCTGTCTTGTACCATTGCATTTTTCTCCCAAACGAAGGACACTAGAAAGAAAATTTTAAAGCCTCCTGTTAGGCCATCATCTACACGACATAGCCCTGAATTTTCCAATGCGCAGCTCTTTGCAAAAGAGAGATATTGGCAAGGAAAAGCTGTCTCGTACCTTTGCATTTTTCTCCCAAACGAAGGACACTAGAAAAGAAAATTTTAAAGCCTCCTGTTAGGCCATCATCTACACGACATAGCCCTGGTTTTTCCAATGCGCAGCTCTTTGCAAAAGAGAGATATTGGCAAGGAAAAGCTGTCTTGTACCATTGCATTTTTCTCCCAAACGAAGGACACTAGAAAGACAATTTTAAAGCCTCCTGTCAAGCCATCATCTACACGACATAGCCCTGAATTTTCCAATGCGCAGCTCTTTGCAAAAGAGAGATATTGGCAAGGAAAAGCTGTCTTGTACCTTTGCATTTTTCTCCCAAACGAAGGACACTAGAATTGAAATTTTAAAGCCTCCTGTTAGGCCATCATCTACACGACATAGCCCTGATTTTTCCAATGCGCAGCTCTTTGCAAAAGAGAGATATTGGCAAGGAAAAGCTGTCTTGTACCATTGCATTTTTCTTCCAAACGAACGACACTAGAAAGAAAATTTTAAAGCCTCCTGTTAAGCCATCATCTACACGACATAGCCCTGAATTTTCCAATGCGCAGCTCTTTGCAAAAGAGAGATATTGGCAAGGAAAAGCTGTCTTGTACCTTTGCATTTTTCTCCCAAACGAAGGACACTAGAATTGAAATTTTAAAGCCTCCTGTTAGGCCATCATCTACACGACATAGCCCTGAATTTTCCAATGCGCAGCTCTTTGCAAAAGAGAGATATTGGCAAGGAAAAGCTGTCTTGTACCATTGCATTTTTCTCCCAAACGAAGGACACTAGAAAGAAAATTTTAAAGCCTCCTGTTAGGCCATCATCTACACAACATAGCCCTGAATTTTCCAATGCGCAGCTCTTTGCAAAAGAGAGATATTGGCAAGGAAAAGCTGTCTTGTACCATTGCATTTTTCTCCCAAACGAAGGACACTAGAAAGAAAATTTTAAAGCCTCCTGTTAGGCCATCATCTACACGACACAGCCCTGAATTTTCCAATGCGTAGCTCTTTGCAAAAGAGAGATATTGGCAAGGAAAAGCTGTCTTGTACCATTGCATTTTTCTCCCAAACGAAGGACACTAGAAAGAAAATTTTAAAGCCTCCTGTTAGGCCATAATCTACACGACATAGCCCTGAATTTTCCAATGCGCAGCTCTTTGCAAAAGAGAGATATTGGCAAGGAAAAGCTGTCTTGTACCTTTGCATTTTTCTCCCAAACGAAGGACACTAGAATTAAAATTTTAAAGCCTCCTGTTAGGCCATCATCTACACGACATAGCCCTGAATTTTCCAATGCGCAGCTCTTTGCAAAAGAGAGATATTGGCAAGGAAAAGCTGTCTTGTACCATTGCATTTTTCTCCCAAACGAAGGACACTAGAAAGAAAATTTTAAAGCCTCCTGTTAGGCCATCATCTACACGACATAGCCCTGAATTTTCCAATGCGCAGCTCTTTGCAAAAGAGAGATATTGGCAAGGAAAAGCTGTCTTGTACCTTTGCATTTTTCTCCCAAACGAAGGACACTAGAAAGAAAATTTTAAAGCCTCCTGTTAGGCCATCATCTACACGACATAGCCCTGATTTTTCCAATGCGCAGCTCTTTGCAAAAGAGAGATATTGGCAAGGAAAAGCTGTCTTGTACCATTGCATTTTTCTCCCAAACGAAGGACACTAGAATTGAAATTTTAAAGCCTCCTGTTAGGCCATCATCTACACGACATAGCCCTGATTTTTCCAATGCGCAGCTCTTTGCAAAAGAGAGATATTGGCAAGGAAAAGCTGTCTTGTACCATTGCATTTTTCTCCCAAACGAAGGACACTAGAATTGAAATTTTAAAGCCTCCTGTTAGGCCATCATCTACACGACATAGCCCTGAATTTTCCAATGCGCAGCTCTTTGCAAAAGAGAGATATTGGCAAGGAAAAGCTGTCTTGTACCTTTGCATTTTTCTCCCAAACGAAGGACACTAGAATTAAAATTTTAAAGCCTCCTGTTAGGCCATCATCTACACGACATAGCCCTGATTTTTCCAATGCGCAGCTCTTTGCAAAAGAGAGATATTGGCAAGGAAAAGCTGTCTTGTACCATTGCATTTTTCTCCCAAACGAAGGACACTAGAAAGAAAATTTTAAAGCCTCCTGTTAGGCCATCATCTACACGACATAGCCCTGAATTTTCCAATGCGCAGCTCTTTGCAAAAGAGAGATATTGGCAAGGAAAAGCTGTCTTGTACCTTTGCATTTTTCTCCCAAACGAAGGACACTAGAAAGAAAATTTTAAAGCCTCCTGTTAGGCCATCATCTACACGACATAGCCCTGATTTTTCCAATGCGCAGCTCTTTGCAAAAGAGAGATATTGGCAAGGAAAAGCTGTCTTGTACCATTGCATTTTTCTCCCAAACGAAGGACACTAGAAAGAAAATTTTAAAGCCTCCTGTTAAGCCATCATCTACACGACATAGCCCTGAATTTTCCAATGCGCAGCTCTTTGCAAAAGAGAGATATTGGCAAGGAAAAGCTGTCTTGTACCTTTGCATTTTTCTCCCAAACGAAGGACACTAGAATTGAAATTTTAAAGCCTCCTGTTAGGCCATCATCTACACGACATAGCCCTGAATTTTCCAATGCGCAGCTCTTTGCAAAAGAGAGATATTGGCAAGGAAAAGCTGTCTTGTACCATTGCATTTTTCTCCCAAACGAAGGACACTAGAAAGAAAATTTTAAAGCCTCCTGTTAGGCCATCATCTACACGACATAGCCCTGAATATTACAATGCGCAGCTCTTTGCAAAAGAGAGATATTGGCAAGGAAAAGCTGTCTTGTACCATTGCATTTTTCTCCCAAACGAAGGACACTAGAAAGAAAATTTTAAAGCCTCCTGTTAGGCCATCATCTACACGACATAGCCCTGAATTTTCCAATGCGTAGCTCTTTGCAAAAGAGAGATATTGGCAAGGAAAAGCTGTCTTGTACCATTGCATTTTTCTCCCAAACGAAGGACACTAGAAAGAAAATTTTAAAGCCTCCTGTTAGGCCATCATCTACACGACATAGCCCTGAATTTTCCAATGCGCAGCTCTTTGCAAAAGAGAGATATTGGCAAGGAAAAGCTGTCTTGTACCTTTGCATTTTTCTCCCAAACGAAGGACACTAGAATTAAAATTTTAAAGCCTCCTGTTAGGCCATCATCTACACGACATAGCCCTGAATTTTCCAATGCGTAGCTCTTTGCAAAAGAGAGATATTGGCAAGGAAAAGCTGTCTTGTACCTTTGCATTTTTCTCCCAAACGAAGGACACTAGAATTGAAATTTTAAAGCCTCCTGTTAGGCCATCATCTACACGACATAGCCCTGAATTTTCCAATGCGTAGCTCTTTGCAAAAGAGAGATATTGGCAAGGAAAAGCTGTCTTGTACCTTTGCATTTTTCTCCCAAACGAAGGACACTAGAATTAAAATTTTAAAGCCTCCTGTTAGGCCATCATCTACACGACATAGCCCTGAATTTTCCAATGCGCAGCTCTTTGCAAAAGAGAGATATTGGCAAGGAAAAGCTGTCTTGTACCTTTGCATTTTTCTCCCAAACGAAGGACACTAGAAAGAAAATTTTAAAGCCTCCTGTTAGGCCATCATCTACACGACATAGCCCTGATTTTTCCAATGCGCAGCTCTTTGCAAAAGAGAGATATTGGCAAGGAAAAGCTGTCTTGTACCATTGCATTTTTCTCCCAAACGAAGGACACTAGAAAGAAAATTTTAAAGCCTCCTGTTAAGCCATCATCTACACGACATAGCCCTGAATTTTCCAATGCGCAGCTCTTTGCAAAAGAGAGATATTGGCAAGGAAAAGCTGTCTTGTACCTTTGCATTTTTCTCCCAAACGAAGGACACTAGAAAGAAAATTTTAAAGCCTCCTGTTAGGCCATCATCTACACGACATAGCCCTGATTTTTCCAATGCGCAGCTCTTTGCAAAAGAGAGATATTGGCAAGGAAAAGCTGTCTTGTACCATTGCATTTTTCTCCCAAACGAAGGACACTAGAAAGAAAATTTTAAAGCCTCCTGTTAGGCCATCATCTACACGACATAGCCCTGATTTTTCCAATGCGCAGCTCTTTGCAAAAGAGAGATATTGGCAAGGAAAAGCTGTCTTGTACCATTGCATTTTTCTCCCAAACGAAGGACACTAGAATTGAAATTTTAAAGCCTCCTGTTAGGCCATCATCTACACGACATAGCCCTGAATTTTCCAATGCGCAGCTCTTTGCAAAAGAGAGATATTGGCAAGGAAAAGCTGTCTTGTACCTTTGCATTTTTCTCCCAAACGAAGGACACTAGAATTAAAATTTTAAAGCCTCCTGTTATGCCATCATCTACACGACATAGCCCTGATTTTTCCAATGCGCAGCTCTTTGCAAAAGAGAGATATTGGCAAGGAAAAGCTGTCTTGTACCTTTGCATTTTTCTCCCAAACGAAGGACACTAGAATTAAAATTTTAAAGCCTCCTGTTAGGCCATCATCTACACGACATAGCCCTGAATTTTCCAATGCGTAGCTCTTTGCAAAAGAGAGATATTGGCAAGGAAAAGCTGTCTTGTACCTTTGCATTTTTCTCCCAAACGAAGGACACTAGAATTGAAATTTTAAAGCCTCCTGTTAGGCCATCATCTACACGACATAGCCCTGAATTTTCCAATGCGTAGCTCTTTGCAAAAGAGAGATATTGGCAAGGAAAAGCTGTCTTGTACCTTTGCATTTTTCTCCCAAACGAAGGACACTAGAATTAAAATTTTAAAGCCTCCTGTTAGGCCATCATCTACACGACATAGCCCTGAATTTTCCAATGCGCAGCTCTTTGCAAAAGAGAGATATTGGCAAGGAAAAGCTGTCTTGTACCTTTGCATTTTTCTCCCAAACGAAGGACACTAGAAAGAAAATTTTAAAGCCTCCTGTTAGGCCATCATCTACACGACATAGCCCTGATTTTTCCAATGCGCAGCTCTTTGCAAAAGAGAGATATTGGCAAGGAAAAGCTGTCTTGTACCATTGCATTTTTCTCCCAAACGAAGGACACTAGAAAGAAAATTTTAAAGCCTCCTGTTAAGCCATCATCTACACGACATAGCCCTGAATTTTCCAATGCGCAGCTCTTTGCAAAAGAGAGATATTGGCAAGGAAAAGCTGTCTTGTACCTTTGCATTTTTCTCCCAAACGAAGGACACTAGAATTGAAATTTGAAAGCCTCCTGTTAGGCCATCATCTACACGACATAGCCCTGAATTTTCCAATGCGCAGCTCTTTGCAAAAGAGAGATATTGGCAAGGAAAAGCTGTCTTGTACCTTTGCATTTTTCTCCCAAACGAAGGACACTAGAATTAAAATTTTAAAGCCTCCTTTTAGGCCATCATCTACACGACATAGCCCTGAATTTTCCAATGCGTAGCTCTTTGCAAAAGAGAGATATTGGCAAGGAAAAGCTGTCTTGTACCTTTGCATTTTTCTCCCAAACGAAGGACACTAGAATTGAAATTTTAAAGCCTCCTGTTAGGCCATCATCTACACGACATAGCCCTGAATTTTCCAATGCGTAGCTCTTTGCAAAAGAGAGATATTGGCAAGGAAAAGCTGTCTTGTACCTTTGCATTTTTCTCCCAAACGAAGGACACTAGAATTAAAATTTTAAAGCCTCCTGTTAGGCCATCATCTACACGACATAGCCCTGATTTTTCCAATGCGCAGCTCTTTGCAAAAGAGAGATATTGGCAAGGAAAAGCTGTCTTGTACCATTGCATTTTTCTCCCAAACGAAGGACACTAGAAAGACAATTTTAAAGCCTCCTGTCAAGCCATCATCTACACGACATAGCCCTGAATTTTCCAATGCGCAGCTCTTTGCAAAAGAGAGATATTGGCAAGGAAAAGCTGTCTTGTACCTTTGCATTTTTCTCCCAAACGAAGGACACTAGAATTGAAATTTTAAAGCCTCCTGTTAGGCCATCATCTACACGACATAGCCCTGATTTTTCCAATGCGCAGCTCTTTGCAAAAGAGAGATATTGGCAAGGAAAAGCTGTCTTGTACCTTTGCATTTTACTCCCAAACGAAGGACACTAGAAATAAAATTTTAAAGCCTCCTGTTAGGCCATCATCTACACGACATAGCCCTGAATTTTCCAATGCGTAGCTCTTTGCAAAAGAGAGATATTGGCAAGGAAAAGCTGTCTTGTACCTTTGCATTTTTCTCCCAAACGAAGGACACTAGAATTGAAATTTTAAAGCCTCCTGTTAGGCCATCATCTACACGACATAGCCCTGAATTTTCCAATGCGCAGCTCTTTGCAAAAGAGAGATATTGGCAAGGAAAAGCTGTCTTGTACCATTGCATTTTTCTCCCAAACGAAGGACACTAGAAAGAAAATTTTAAAGCCTCCTGTTAGGCCATCATCTACACAACATAGCCCTGAATTTTCCAATGCGCAGCTCTTTGCAAAAGAGAGATATTGGCAAGGAAAAGCTGTCTTGTACCATTGCATTTTTCTCCCAAACGAAGGACACTAGAAAGAAAATTTTAAAGCCTCCTGTTAGGCCATCATCTACACGACATAGCCCTGAATTTTCCAATGCGTAGCTCTTTGCAAAAGAGAGATATTGGCAAGGAAAAGCTGTCTTGTACCATTGCATTTTTCTCCCAAACGAAGGACACTAGAAAGAAAATTTTAAAGCCTCCTGTTAGGCCATAATCTACACGACATAGCCCTGAATTTTCCAATGCGCAGCTCTTTGCAAAAGAGAGATATTGGCAAGGAAAAGCTGTCTTGTACCTTTGCATTTTTCTCCCAAACGAAGGACACTAGAATTAAAATTTTAAAGCCTCCTGTTAGGCCATCATCTACACGACATAGCCCTGAATTTTCCAATGCGTAGCTCTTTGCAAAAGAGAGATATTGGCAAGGAAAAGCTGTCTTGTACCTTTGCATTTTTCTCCCAAACGAAGGACACTAGAATTAAAATTTTAAAGCCTCCTGTTAGGCCATCATCTATACGACATAGCCCTGAATTTTCCAATGCGCAGCTCTTTGCAAAAGAGAGATATTGGCAAGGAAAAGCTGTCTTGTACCATTGCATTTTTCTCCCAAACGAAGGACACTAGAAAGAAAATTTTAAAGCCTCCTGTTAGGCCATCATCTACACGACATAGCCCTGAATTTTCCAATGCGCAGCTCTTTGCAAAAGAGAGATATTGGCAAGGAAAAGCTGTCTTGTACCTTTGCATTTTTCTCCCAAACGAAGGACACTAGAAAGAAAATTTTAAAGCCTCCTGTTAGGCCATCATCTACACGACATAGCCCTGATTTTTCCAATGCGCAGCTCTTTGCAAAAGAGAGATATTGGCAAGGAAAAGCTGTCTTGTACCATTGCATTTTTCTCCCAAACGAAGGACACTAGAATTGAAATTTTAAAGCCTCCTGTTAGGCCATCATCTACACGACATAGCCCTGAATTTTCCAATGCGCAGCTCTTTGCAAAAGAGAGATATTGGCAAGGAAAAGCTGTCTTGTACCATTGCATTTTTCTCCCAAACGAAGGACACTAGAAAGAAAATTTTAAAGCCTCCTGTTAGGCCATCATCTACACGACATAGCCCTGATTTTTCCAATGCGCAGCTCTTTGCAAAAGAGAGATATTGGCAAGGAAAAGCTGTCTTGTACCTTTGCATTTTTCTCCCAAACGAAGGACACTAGAAAGAAAATTTTAAAGCCTCCTGTTAGGCCATCATCTACACGACATAGCCCTGAATTTTCCAATGCGCAGCTCTTTGCAAAAGAGAGATATTGGCAAGGAAAAGCTGTCTTGTACCTTTGCATTTTTCTCCCAAACGAAGGACACTAGAAAGAAAATTTTAAAGCCTCCTGTTAGGCCCTCATCTACACGACATAGCCCTGAATTTTCCAATGCGCAGCTCTTTGCAAAAGAGAGATATTGTCAAGGAAAAGCTGTCTTGTACCTTTGCATTTTTCTCCCAAACGAAGGACACTAGAATTGAAATTTGAAAGCCTCCTGTTAGGCCATCATCTACACGACATAGCCCTGAATTTTCCAATGCGCAGCTCTTTGCAAAAGAGAGATATTGGCAAGGAAAAGCTGTCTTGTACCTTTGCATTTTTCTCCCAAACGAAGGACACTAGAATTAAAATTTTAAAGCCTCCTGTTAGGCCATCATCTACACGACATAGCCCTGAATTTTCCAATGCGTAGCTCTTTGCAAAAGAGAGATATTGGCAAGGAAAAGCTGTCTTGTACCTTTGCATTTTTCTCCCAAACGAAGGACACTAGAATTGAAATTTTAAAGCCTCCTGTTAGGCCATCATCTACACGACATAGCCCTGAATTTTCCAATGCGTAGCTCTTTGCAAAAGAGAGATATTGGCAAGGAAAAGCTGTCTTGTACCTTTGCATTTTTCTCCCAAACGAAGGACACTAGAATTAAAATTTTAAAGCCTCCTGTTAGGCCATCATCTACACGACATAGCCCTGATTTTTCCAATGCGCAGCTCTTTGCAAAAGAGAGATATTGGCAAGGAAAAGCTGTCTTGTACCATTGCATTTTTCTCCCAAACGAAGGACACTAGAAAGAAAATTTTAAAGCCTCCTGTTAGGCCATCATCTACACGACATAGCCCTGAATTTTCCAATGCGCAGCTCTTTGCAAAAGAGAGATATTGGCAAGGAAAAGCTGTCTCGTACCTTTGCATTTTTCTCCCAAACGAAGGACACTAGAAAAGAAAATTTTAAAGCCTCCTGTTAGGCCATCATCTACACGACATAGCCCTGGTTTTTCCAATGCGCAGCTCTTTGCAAAAGAGAGATATTGGCAAGGAAAAGCTGTCTTGTACCATTGCATTTTTCTCCCAAACGAAGGACACTAGAAAGACAATTTTAAAGCCTCCTGTCAAGCCATCATCTACACGACATAGCCCTGAATTTTCCAATGCGCAGCTCTTTGCAAAAGAGAGATATTGGCAAGGAAAAGCTGTCTTGTACCTTTGCATTTTTCTCCCAAACGAAGGACACTAGAATTGAAATTTTAAAGCCTCCTGTTAGGCCATCATCTACACGACATAGCCCTGATTTTTCCAATGCGCAGCTCTTTGCAAAAGAGAGATATTGGCAAGGAAAAGCTGTCTTGTACCATTGCATTTTTCTTCCAAACGAACGACACTAGAAAGAAAATTTTAAAGCCTCCTGTTAAGCCATCATCTACACGACATAGCCCTGAATTTTCCAATGCGCAGCTCTTTGCAAAAGAGAGATATTGGCAAGGAAAAGCTGTCTTGTACCTTTGCATTTTTCTCCCAAACGAAGGACACTAGAATTGAAATTTTAAAGCCTCCTGTTAGGCCATCATCTACACGACATAGCCCTGAATTTTCCAATGCGCAGCTCTTTGCAAAAGAGAGATATTGGCAAGGAAAAGCTGTCTTGTACCATTGCATTTTTCTCCCAAACGAAGGACACTAGAAAGAAAATTTTAAAGCCTCCTGTTAGGCCATCATCTACACAACATAGCCCTGAATTTTCCAATGCGCAGCTCTTTGCAAAAGAGAGATATTGGCAAGGAAAAGCTGTCTTGTACCATTGCATTTTTCTCCCAAACGAAGGACACTAGAAAGAAAATTTTAAAGCCTCCTGTTAGGCCATCATCTACACGACACAGCCCTGAATTTTCCAATGCGTAGCTCTTTGCAAAAGAGAGATATTGGCAAGGAAAAGCTGTCTTGTACCATTGCATTTTTCTCCCAAACGAAGGACACTAGAAAGAAAATTTTAAAGCCTCCTGTTAGGCCATAATCTACACGACATAGCCCTGAATTTTCCAATGCGCAGCTCTTTGCAAAAGAGAGATATTGGCAAGGAAAAGCTGTCTTGTACCTTTGCATTTTTCTCCCAAACGAAGGACACTAGAATTAAAATTTTAAAGCCTCCTGTTAGGCCATCATCTACACGACATAGCCCTGAATTTTCCAATGCGCAGCTCTTTGCAAAAGAGAGATATTGGCAAGGAAAAGCTGTCTTGTACCATTGCATTTTTCTCCCAAACGAAGGACACTAGAAAGAAAATTTTAAAGCCTCCTGTTAGGCCATCATCTACACGACATAGCCCTGAATTTTCCAATGCGCAGCTCTTTGCAAAAGAGAGATATTGGCAAGGAAAAGCTGTCTTGTACCTTTGCATTTTTCTCCCAAACGAAGGACACTAGAAAGAAAATTTTAAAGCCTCCTGTTAGGCCATCATCTACACGACATAGCCCTGATTTTTCCAATGCGCAGCTCTTTGCAAAAGAGAGATATTGGCAAGGAAAAGCTGTCTTGTACCATTGCATTTTTCTCCCAAACGAAGGACACTAGAATTGAAATTTTAAAGCCTCCTGTTAGGCCATCATCTACACGACATAGCCCTGATTTTTCCAATGCGCAGCTCTTTGCAAAAGAGAGATATTGGCAAGGAAAAGCTGTCTTGTACCATTGCATTTTTCTCCCAAACGAAGGACACTAGAATTGAAATTTTAAAGCCTCCTGTTAGGCCATCATCTACACGACATAGCCCTGAATTTTCCAATGCGCAGCTCTTTGCAAAAGAGAGATATTGGCAAGGAAAAGCTGTCTTGTACCTTTGCATTTTTCTCCCAAACGAAGGACACTAGAATTAAAATTTTAAAGCCTCCTGTTAGGCCATCATCTACACGACATAGCCCTGATTTTTCCAATGCGCAGCTCTTTGCAAAAGAGAGATATTGGCAAGGAAAAGCTGTCTTGTACCATTGCATTTTTCTCCCAAACGAAGGACACTAGAAAGAAAATTTTAAAGCCTCCTGTTAGGCCATCATCTACACGACATAGCCCTGAATTTTCCAATGCGCAGCTCTTTGCAAAAGAGAGATATTGGCAAGGAAAAGCTGTCTTGTACCTTTGCATTTTTCTCCCAAACGAAGGACACTAGAAAGAAAATTTTAAAGCCTCCTGTTAGGCCATCATCTACACGACATAGCCCTGATTTTTCCAATGCGCAGCTCTTTGCAAAAGAGAGATATTGGCAAGGAAAAGCTGTCTTGTACCATTGCATTTTTCTCCCAAACGAAGGACACTAGAAAGAAAATTTTAAAGCCTCCTGTTAAGCCATCATCTACACGACATAGCCCTGAATTTTCCAATGCGCAGCTCTTTGCAAAAGAGAGATATTGGCAAGGAAAAGCTGTCTTGTACCTTTGCATTTTTCTCCCAAACGAAGGACACTAGAATTGAAATTTTAAAGCCTCCTGTTAGGCCATCATCTACACGACATAGCCCTGAATTTTCCAATGCGCAGCTCTTTGCAAAAGAGAGATATTGGCAAGGAAAAGCTGTCTTGTACCATTGCATTTTTCTCCCAAACGAAGGACACTAGAAAGAAAATTTTAAAGCCTCCTGTTAGGCCATCATCTACACGACATAGCCCTGAATATTACAATGCGCAGCTCTTTGCAAAAGAGAGATATTGGCAAGGAAAAGCTGTCTTGTACCATTGCATTTTTCTCCCAAACGAAGGACACTAGAAAGAAAATTTTAAAGCCTCCTGTTAGGCCATCATCTACACGACATAGCCCTGAATTTTCCAATGCGTAGCTCTTTGCAAAAGAGAGATATTGGCAAGGAAAAGCTGTCTTGTACCATTGCATTTTTCTCCCAAACGAAGGACACTAGAAAGAAAATTTTAAAGCCTCCTGTTAGGCCATCATCTACACGACATAGCCCTGAATTTTCCAATGCGCAGCTCTTTGCAAAAGAGAGATATTGGCAAGGAAAAGCTGTCTTGTACCTTTGCATTTTTCTCCCAAACGAAGGACACTAGAATTAAAATTTTAAAGCCTCCTGTTAGGCCATCATCTACACGACATAGCCCTGAATTTTCCAATGCGTAGCTCTTTGCAAAAGAGAGATATTGGCAAGGAAAAGCTGTCTTGTACCTTTGCATTTTTCTCCCAAACGAAGGACACTAGAATTGAAATTTTAAAGCCTCCTGTTAGGCCATCATCTACACGACATAGCCCTGAATTTTCCAATGCGTAGCTCTTTGCAAAAGAGAGATATTGGCAAGGAAAAGCTGTCTTGTACCTTTGCATTTTTCTCCCAAACGAAGGACACTAGAATTAAAATTTTAAAGCCTCCTGTTAGGCCATCATCTACACGACATAGCCCTGAATTTTCCAATGCGCAGCTCTTTGCAAAAGAGAGATATTGGCAAGGAAAAGCTGTCTTGTACCTTTGCATTTTTCTCCCAAACGAAGGACACTAGAAAGAAAATTTTAAAGCCTCCTGTTAGGCCATCATCTACACGACATAGCCCTGATTTTTCCAATGCGCAGCTCTTTGCAAAAGAGAGATATTGGCAAGGAAAAGTTGTCTTGTACCATTGCATTTTTCTCCCAAACGAAGGACACTAGAAAGAAAATTTTAAAGCCTCCTGTTAAGCCATCATCTACACGACATAGCCCTGAATTTTCCAATGCGCAGCTCTTTGCAAAAGAGAGATATTGGCAAGGAAAAGCTGTCTTGTACCTTTGCATTTTTCTCCCAAACGAAGGACACTAGAAAGAAAATTTTAAAGCCTCCTGTTAGGCCATCATCTACACGACATAGCCCTGATTTTTCCAATGCGCAGCTCTTTGCAAAAGAGAGATATTGGCAAGGAAAAGCTGTCTTGTACCATTGCATTTTTCTCCCAAACGAAGGACACTAGAAAGAACATTTTAAAGCCTCCTGTTAGGCCATCATCTACACGACATAGCCCTGATTTTTCCAATGCGCAGCTCTTTGCAAAAGAGAGATATTGGCAAGGAAAAGCTGTCTTGTACCATTGCATTTTTCTCCCAAACGAAGGACGCTAGAATTGAAATTTTAAAGCCTCCTGTTAGGCCATCATCTACACGACATAGCCCTGAATTTTCCAATGCGCAGCTCTTTGCAAAAGAGAGATATTGGCAAGGAAAAGCTGTCTTGTACCTTTGCATTTTTCTCCCAAACGAAGGACACTAGAATTAAAATTTTAAAGCCTCCTGTTATGCCATCATCTACACGACATAGCCCTGATTTTTCCAATGCGCAGCTCTTTGCAAAAGAGAGATATTGGCAAGGAAAAGCTGTCTTGTACCTTTGCATTTTTCTCCCAAACGAAGGACACTAGAATTAAAATTTTAAAGCCTCCTGTTAGGCCATCATCTACACGACATAGCCCTGATTTTTCCAATGCGCAGCTCTTTGCAAAAGAGAGATATTGGCAAGGAAAAGCTGTCTTGTACCATTGCATTTTTCTCCCTAACGAAGGACACTAGAAAGAAAATTTTAAAGCCTCCTGTTAGGCCATCATCTACACGACATAGCCCTGAATTTTCCAATGCGCAGCTCTTTGCAAAAGAGAGATATTGGCAAGGAAAAGCTGTCTTGTACCTTTGCATTTTTCTCCCAAACGAAGGACACTAGAAAGAAAATTTTAAAGCCTCCTGTTAGGCCATCATCTACACGACATAGCCCTGATTTTTCCAATGCGCAGCTCTTTGCAAAAGAGAGATATTGGCAAGGAAAAGCTGTCTTGTACCATTGCATTTTTCTCCCAAACGAAGGACACTAGAAAGAAAATTTTAAAGCCTCCTGTTAAGCCATCATCTACACGACATAGCCCTGAATTTTCCAATGCGCAGCTCTTTGCAAAAGAGAGATATTGGCAAGGAAAAGCTGTCTTGTACCTTTGCATTTTTCTCCCAAACGAAGGACACTAGAATTGAAATTTTAAAGCCTCCTGTTAGGCCATCATCTACACGACATAGCCCTGAATTTTCCAATGCGCAGCTCTTTGCAAAAGAGAGATATTGGCAAGGAAAAGCTGTCTTGTACCTTTGCATTTTTCTCCCAAACGAAGGACACTAGAATTAAAATTTTAAAGCCTCCTGTTAGGCCATCATCTACACGACATAGCCCTGAATTTTCCAATGCGTAGCTCTTTGCAAAAGAGAGATATTGGCAAGGAAAAGCTGTCTTGTACCTTTGCATTTTTCTCCCAAACGAAGGACACTAGAATTGAAATTTTAAAGCCTCCTGTTAGGCCATCATCTACACGACATAGCCCTGAATTTTCCAATGCGTAGCTCTTTGCAAAAGAGAGATATTGGCAAGGAAAAGCTGTCTTGTACCTTTGCATTTTTCTCCCAAACGAAGGACACTAGAATTAAAATTTTAAAGCCTCCTGTTAGGCCATCATCTACACGACATAGCCCTGAATTTTCCAATGCGCAGCTCTTTGCAAAAGAGAGATATTGGCAAGGAAAAGCTGTCTTGTACCTTTGCATTTTTCTCCCAAACGAAGGACACTAGAAAGAAAATTTTAAAGCCTCCTGTTAGGCCATCATCTACACGACATAGCCCTGATTTTTCCAATGCGCAGCTCTTTGCAAAAGAGAGATATTGGCAAGGAAAAGCTGTCTTGTACCATTGCATTTTTCTCCCAAACGAAGGACACTAGAAAGAAAATTTTAAAGCCTCCTGTTAAGCCATCATCTACACGACATAGCCCTGAATTTTCCAATGCGCAGCTCTTTGCAAAAGAGAGATATTGGCAAGGAAAAGCTGTCTTGTACCTTTGCATTTTTCTCCCAAACGAAGGACACTAGAATTGAAATTTTAAAGCCTCCTGTTAGGCCATCATCTACACGACATAGCCCTGAATTTTCCAATGCGTAGCTCTTTGCAAAAGAGAGATATTGGCAAGGAAAAGCTGTCTTGTACCTTTGCATTTTTCTCCCAAACGAAGGACACTAGAATTAAAATTTTAAAGCCTCCTGTTAGGCCATCATCTACACGACATAGCCCTGATTTTTCCAATGCGCAGCTCTTTGCAAAAGAGAGATATTGGCAAGGAAAAGCTGTCTTGTACCATTGCATTTTTCTCCCAAACGAAGGACACTAGAAAGAAAATTTTAAAGCCTCCTGTTAGGCCATCATCTACACGACATAGCCCTGAATTTTCCAATGCGCAGCTCTTTGCAA
Organism: Pseudophryne corroboree; assembly: GCF_028390025.1. NCBI lineage: Eukaryota > Metazoa > Chordata > Amphibia > Anura > Myobatrachidae > Pseudophryne > Pseudophryne corroboree. Next base: position 10,564 of record NW_026968180.1, on the reverse strand, counting down.
AAGAGAGATATTGGCAAGGAAAAGCTGTCTCGTACCTTTGCATTTTTCTCCCAAACGAAGGACACTAGAAAAGAAAATTTTAAAGCCTCCTGTTAGGCCATCATCTACACGACATAGCCCTGGTTTTTCCAATGCGCAGCTCTTTGCAAAAGAGAGATATTGGCAAGGAAAAGCTGTCTTGTACCATTGCATTTTTCTCCCAAACGAAGGACACTAGAAAGACAATTTTAAAGCCTCCTGTCAAGCCATCATCTACACGACATAGCCCTGAATTTTCCAATGCGCAGCTCTTTGCAAAAGAGAGATATTGGCAAGGAAAAGCTGTCTTGTACCTTTGCATTTTTCTCCCAAACGAAGGACACTAGAATTGAAATTTTAAAGCCTCCTGTTAGGCCATCATCTACACGACATAGCCCTGATTTTTCCAATGCGCAGCTCTTTGCAAAAGAGAGATATTGGCAAGGAAAAGCTGTCTTGTACCTTAGCATTTTACTCCCAAACGAAGGACACTAGAAATAAAATTTTAAAGCCTCCTGTTAGGCCATCATCTACACGACATAGCCCTGAATTTTCCAATGCGTAGCTCTTTGCAAAAGAGAGATATTGGCAAGGAAAAGCTGTCTTGTACCTTTGCATTTTTCTCCCAAACGAAGGACACTAGAATTGAAATTTTAAAGCCTCCTGTTAGGCCATCATCTACACGACATAGCCCTGATTTTTCCAATGCGCAGCTCTTTGCAAAAGAGAGATATTGGCAAGGAAAAGCTGTCTTGTACCATTGCATTTTTCTTCCAAACGAACGACACTAGAAAGAAAATTTTAAAGCCTCCTGTTAAGCCATCATCTACACGACATAGCCCTGAATTTTCCAATGCGCAGCTCTTTGCAAAAGAGAGATATTGGCAAGGAAAAGCTGTCTTGTACCTTTGCATTTTTCTCCCAAACGAAGGACACTAGAATTGAAATTTTAAAGCCTCCTGTTAGGCCATCATCTACACGACATAGCCCTGAATTTTCCAATGCGCAGCTCTTTGCAAAAGAGAGATATTGGCAAGGAAAAGCTGTCTTGTACCATTGCATTTTTCTCCCAAACGAAGGACACTAGAAAGAAAATTTTAAAGCCTCCTGTTAGGCCATCATCTACACAACATAGCCCTGAATTTTCCAATGCGCAGCTCTTTGCAAAAGAGAGATATTGGCAAGGAAAAGCTGTCTTGTACCATTGCATTTTTCTCCCAAACGAAGGACACTAGAAAGAAAATTTTAAAGCCTCCTGTTAGGCCATCATCTACACGACATAGCCCTGAATTTTCCAATGCGTAGCTCTTTGCAAAAGAGAGATATTGGCAAGGAAAAGCTGTCTTGTACCATTGCATTTTTCTCCCAAACGAAGGACACTAGAAAGAAAATTTTAAAGCCTCCTGTTAGGCCATAATCTACACGACATAGCCCTGAATTTTCCAATGCGCAGCTCTTTGCAAAAGAGAGATATTGGCAAGGAAAAGCTGTCTTGTACCTTTGCATTTTTCTCCCAAACGAAGGACACTAGAATTAAAATTTTAAAGCCTCCTGTTAGGCCATCATCTACACGACATAGCCCTGAATTTTCCAATGCGTAGCTCTTTGCAAAAGAGAGATATTGGCAAGGAAAAGCTGTCTTGTACCTTTGCATTTTTCTCCCAAACGAAGGACACTAGAATTAAAATTTTAAAGCCTCCTGTTAGGCCATCATCTACACGACATAGCCCTGAATTTTCCAATGCGTAGCTCTTTGCAAAAGAGAGATATTGGCAAGGAAAAGCTGTCTTGTACCTTTGCATTTTTCTCCCAAACGAAGGACACTAGAATTGAAATTTTAAAGCCTCCTGTTAGGCCATCATCTACACGACATAGCCCTGAATTTTCCAATGCGCAGCTCTTTGCAAAAGAGAGATATTGGCAAGGAAAAGCTGTCTTGTACCATTGCATTTTTCTCCCAAACGAAGGACACTAGAAAGAAAATTTTAAAGCCTCCTGTTAGGCCATCATCTACACGACATAGCCCTGAATTTTCCAATGCGTAGCTCTTTGCAAAAGAGAGATATTGGCAAGGAAAAGCTGTCTTGTACCATTGCATTTTTCTCCCAAACGAAGGACACTAGAAAGAAAATTTTAAAGCCTCCTGTTAGGCCATCATCTACACGACATAGCCCTGAATTTTCCAATGCGCAGCTCTTTGCAAAAGAGAGATATTGGCAAGGAAAAGCTGTCTTGTACCTTTGCATTTTTCTCCCAAACGAAGGACACTAGAAAGAAAATTTTAAAGCCTCCTGTTAGGCCATCATCTACACGACATAGCCCTGAATTTTCCAATGCGTAGCTCTTTGCAAAAGAGAGATATTGGCAAGGAAAAGCTGTCTTGTACCTTTGCATTTTTCTCCCAAACGAAGGACACTAGAATTGAAATTTTAAAGCCTCCTGTTAGGCCATCATCTACACGACATAGCCCTGAATTTTCCAATGCGCAGCTCTTTGCAAAAGAGAGATATTGGCAAGGAAAAGCTGTCTTGTACCTTTGCATTTTTCTCCCAAACGAAGGACACTAGAAAGAAAATTTTAAAGCCTCCTGTTAGGCCCTCATCTACACGACATAGCCCTGAATTTTCCAATGCGTAGCTCTTTGCAAAAGAGAGATATTGGCAAGGAAAAGCTGTCTTGTACCATTGCATTTTTCTCCCAAACGAAGGACACTAGAAAGAAAATTTTAAAGCCTCCTGTTAGGCCATCATCTACACAACATAGCCCTGAATTTTCCAATGCGCAGCTCTTTGCAAAAGAGAGATATTGGCAAGGAAAAGCTGTCTTGTACCATTGCATTTTTCTCCCAAACGAAGGACACTAGAATTAAAATTTTAAAGCCTCCTGTTAGGCCATCATCTACACGACATAGCCCTGAATTTTCCAATGCGTAGCTCTTTGCAAAAGAGAGATATTGGCAAGGAAAAGCTGTCTTGTACCTTTGCATTTTTCTCCCAAACGAAGGACACTAGAATTAAAATTTTAAAGCCTCCTGTTAGGCCATCATCTACACGACATAGCCCTGAATTTTCCAATGCGCAGCTCTTTGCAAAAGAGAGATATTGGCAAGGAAAAGCTGTCTTGTACCATTGCATTTTTCTCCCAAACGAAGGACACTAGAAAGAAAATTTTAAAGCCTCCTGTTAGGCCATCATCTACACGACATAGCCCTGAATTTTCCAATGCGCAGCTCTTTGCAAAAGAGAGATATTGGCAAGGAAAAGCTGTCTTGTACCTTTGCATTTTTCTCCCAAACGAAGGACACTAGAAAGAAAATTTTAAAGCCTCCTGTTAGGCCATCATCTACACGACATAGCCCTTATTTTTCCAATGCGCAGCTCTTTGCAAAAGAGAGATATTGGCAAGGAAAAGCTGTCTTGTACCATTGCATTTTTCTCCCAAACGAAGGACACTAGAATTGAAATTTTAAAGCCTCCTGTTAGGCCATCATCTACACGACATAGCCCTGAATTTTCCAATGCGCAGCTCTTTGCAAAAGAGAGATATTGGCAAGGAAAAGCTGTCTTGTACCATTGCATTTTTCTCCCAAACGAAGGACACTAGAAAGAAAATTTTAAAGCCTCCTGTTAGGCCATCATCTACACGACATAGCCCTGAATTTTCCAATGCGCAGCTCTTTGCAAAAGAGAGATATTGGCAAGGAAAAGCTGTCTTGTACCTTTGCATTTTTCTCCCAAACGAAGGACACTAGAAAGAAAATTTTAAAGCCTCCTGTTAGGCCCTCATCTACACGACATAGCCCTGAATTTTCCAATGCGTAGCTCTTTGCAAAAGAGAGATATTGGCAAGGAAAAGCTGTCTTGTACCTTTGAATTTTTCTCCCAAACGAAGGACACTAGAATTGAAATTTTAAAGCCTCCTGTTAGGCCATCATCTACACGACATAGCCCTGAATTTTCCAATGCGCAGCTCTTTGCAAAAGAGAGATATTGGCAAGGAAAAGCTGTCTTGTACCTTTGCATTTTTCTCCCAAACGAAGGACACTAGAATTGAAATTTTAAAGCCTCCTGTTAGGCCATCATCTACACGACATAGCCCTGAATTTTCCAATGCGCAGCTCTTTGCAAAAGAGAGATATTGGCAAGGAAAAGCTGTCTTGTACCATTGCATTTTTCTCCCAAACGAAGGACACTAGAAAGAAAATTTTAAAGCCTCCTGTTAGGCCATCATCTACACGACATAGCCCTGATTTTTCCAATGCGCAGCTCTTTGCAAAAGAGAGATATTGGCAAGGAAAAGCTGTCTTGTACCATTGCATTTTTCTCCCAAACGAAGGACACTAGAAAGAAAATTTTAAAGCCTCCTGTTAGGCCATCATCTACACGACATAGCCCTGAATTTTCCAAAGCGCAGCTCTTTGCAAAAGAGAGATATTGGCAAGGAAAAGCTGTCTTGTACCTTTGCATTTTTCTCCCAAACGAAGGACACTAGAATTGAAATTTTAAAGCCTCCTGTTAGGCCATCATCTACACGACATAGCCCTGAATTTTCCAATGCGCAGCTCTTTGCAAAAGAGAGATATTGGCAAGGAAAAGCTGTCTTGTACCATTGCATTTTTCTCCCAAACGAAGGACACTAGAAAGAAAATTTTAAAGCCTCCTGTTAGGCCATCATCTACACGACATAGCCCTGAATTTTCCAATGCGTAGCTCTTTGCAAAAGAGAGATATTGGCAAGGAAAAGCTGTCTTGTACCTTTGCATTTTTCTCCCAAACGAAGGACACTAGAATTAAAATTTTAAAGCCTCCTGTTAGGCCATCATCTACACGACATAGCCCTGAATTTTCCAATGCGCAGCTCTTTGCAAAAGAGAGATATTGGCAAGGAAAAGCTGTCTTGTACCATTGCATTTTTCTCCCAAACGAAGGACACTAGAAAGAAAATTTTAAAGCCTCCTGTTAGGCCATCATCTACACGACATAGCCCTGAATTTTCCAATGCGCAGCTCTTTGCAAAAGAGAGATATTGGCAAGGAAAAGCTGTCTTGTACCTTTGCATTTTTCTCCCAAACGAAGGACACTAGAAAGAAAATTTTAAAGCCTCCTGTTAGGCCATCATCTACACGACATAGCCCTTATTTTTCCAATGCGCAGCTCTTTGCAAAAGAGAGATATTGGCAAGGAAAAGCTGTCTTGTACCATTGCATTTTTCTCCCAAACGAAGGACACTAGAATTGAAATTTTAAAGCCTCCTGTTAGGCCATCATCTACACGACATAGCCCTGAATTTTCCAATGCGCAGCTCTTTGCAAAAGAGAGATATTGGCAAGGAAAAGCTGTCTTGTACCATTGCATTTTTCTCCCAAACGAAGGACACTAGAAAGAAAATTTTAAAGCCTCCTGTTAGGCCATCATCTACACGACATAGCCCTGAATTTTCCAATGCGCAGCTCTTTGCAAAAGAGAGATATTGGCAAGGAAAAGCTGTCTTGTACCTTTGCATTTTTCTCCCAAACGAAGGACACTAGAAAGAAAATTTTAAAGCCTCCTGTTAGGCCCTCATCTACACGACATAGCCCTGAATTTTCCAATGCGTAGCTCTTTGCAAAAGAGAGATATTGGCAAGGAAAAGCTGTCTTGTACCTTTGAATTTTTCTCCCAAACGAAGGACACTAGAATTGAAATTTTAAAGCCTCCTGTTAGGCCATCATCTACACGACATAGCCCTGAATTTTCCAATGCGCAGCTCTTTGCAAAAGAGAGATATTGGCAAGGAAAAGCTGTCTTGTACCATTGCATTTTTCTCCCAAACGAAGGACACTAGAAAGAAAATTTTAAAGCCTCCTGTTAGGCCATCATCTACACGACATAGCCCTGAATTTTCCAATGCGCAGCTCTTTGCAAAAGAGAGATATTGGCAAGGAAAAGCTGTCTTGTACCTTTGCATTTTTCTCCCAAACGAAGGACACTAGAAAGAAAATTTTAAAGCCTCCTGTTAGGCCATCATCTACACGACATAGCCCTTATTTTTCCAATGCGCAGCTCTTTGCAAAAGAGAGATATTGGCAAGGAAAAGCTGTCTTGTACCATTGCATTTTTCTCCCAAACGAAGGACACTAGAATTGAAATTTTAAAGCCTCCTGTTAGGCCATCATCTACACGACATAGCCCTGAATTTTCCAATGCGCAGCTCTTTGCAAAAGAGAGATATTGGCAAGGAAAAGCTGTCTTGTACCATTGCATTTTTCTCCCAAACGAAGGACACTAGAAAGAAAATTTTAAAGCCTCCTGTTAGGCCATCATCTACACGACATAGCCCTGAATTTTCCAATGCGCAGCTCTTTGCAAAAGAGAGATATTGGCAAGGAAAAGCTGTCTTGTACCTTTGCATTTTTCTCCCAAACGAAGGACACTAGAAAGAAAATTTTAAAGCCTCCTGTTAGGCCCTCATCTACACGACATAGCCCTGAATTTTCCAATGCGTAGCTCTTTGCAAAAGAGAGATATTGGCAAGGAAAAGCTGTCTTGTACCTTTGAATTTTTCTCCCAAACGAAGGACACTAGAATTGAAATTTTAAAGCCTCCTGTTAGGCCATCATCTACACGACATAGCCCTGAATTTTCCAATGCGCAGCTCTTTGCAAAAGAGAGATATTGGCAAGGAAAAGCTGTCTTGTACCTTTGCATTTTTCTCCCAAACGAAGGACACTAGAATTGAAATTTTAAAGCCTCCTGTTAGGCCATCATCTACACGACATAGCCCTGAATTTTCCAATGCGCAGCTCTTTGCAAAAGAGAGATATTGGCAAGGAAAAGCTGTCTTGTACCATTGCATTTTTCTCCCAAACGAAGGACACTAGAAAGAAAATTTTAAAGCCTCCTGTTAGGCCATCATCTACACGACATAGCCCTGAATTTTCCAATGCGCAGCTCTTTGCAAAAGAGAGATATTGGCAAGGAAAAGCTGTCTTGTACCATTGCATTTTTCTCCCAAACGAAGGACACTAGAAAGAAAATTTTAAAGCCTCCTGTTAGGCCATCATCTACACGACATAGCCCTGAATTTTCCAATGCGCAGCTCTTTGCAAAAGAGAGATATTGGCAAGGAAAAGCTGTCTTGTACCTTTGCATTTTTCTCCCAAACGAAGGACACTAGAAAGAAAATTTTAAAGCCTCCTGTTAGGCCCTCATCTACACGACATAGCCCTGAATTTTCCAATGCGTAGCTCTTTGCAAAAGAGAGATATTGGCAAGGAAAAGCTGTCTTGTACCTTTGAATTTTTCTCCCAAACGAAGGACACTAGAATTGAAATTTTAAAGCCTCCTGTTAGGCCATCATCTACACGACATAGCCCTGAATTTTCCAATGCGCAGCTCTTTGCAAAAGAGAGATATTGGCAAGGAAAAGCTGTCTTGTACCTTTGCATTTTTCTCCCAAACGAAGGACACTAGAATTGAAATTTTAAAGCCTCCTGTTAGGCCATCATCTACACGACATAGCCCTGAATTTTCCAATGCGCAGCTCTTTGCAAAAGAGAGATATTGGCAAGGAAAAGCTGTCTTGTACCATTGCATTTTTCTCCCAAACGAAGGACACTAGAAAGAAAATTTTAAAGCCTCCTGTTAGGCCATCATCTACACGACATAGCCCTGATTTTTCCAATGCGCAGCTCTTTGCAAAAGAGAGATATTGGCAAGGAAAAGCTGTCTTGTACCATTGCATTTTTCTCCCAAACGAAGGACACTAGAAAGAAAATTTTAAAGCCTCCTGTTAGGCCATCATCTACACGACATAGCCCTGAATTTTCCAAAGCGCAGCTCTTTGCAAAAGAGAGATATTGGCAAGGAAAAGCTGTCTTGTACCTTTGCATTTTTCTCCCAAACGAAGGACACTAGAATTGAAATTTTAAAGCCTCCTGTTAGGCCATCATCTACACGACATAGCCCTGAATTTTCCAATGCGCAGCTCTTTGCAAAAGAGAGATATTGGCAAGGAAAAGCTGTCTTGTACCATTGCATTTTTCTCCCAAACGAAGGACACTAGAAAGAAAATTTTAAAGCCTCCTGTTAGGCCATCATCTACACGACATAGCCCTGAATTTTCCAATGCGTAGCTCTTTGCAAAAGAGAGATATTGGCAAGGAAAAGCTGTCTTGTACCTTTGCATTTTTCTCCCAAACGAAGGACACTAGAATTAAAATTTTAAAGCCTCCTGTTAGGCCATCATCTACACGACATAGCCCTGAATTTTCCAATGCGCAGCTCTTTGCAAAAGAGAGATATTGGCAAGGAAAAGCTGTCTTGTACCATTGCATTTTTCTCCCAAACGAAGGACACTAGAAAGAAAATTTTAAAGCCTCCTGTTAGGCCATCATCTACACGACATAGCCCTGAATTTTCCAATGCGCAGCTCTTTGCAAAAGAGAGATATTGGCAAGGAAAAGCTGTCTTGTACCTTTGCATTTTTCTCCCAAACGAAGGACACTAGAAAGAAAATTTTAAAGCCTCCTGTTAGGCCATCATCTACACGACATAGCCCTTATTTTTCCAATGCGCAGCTCTTTGCAAAAGAGAGATATTGGCAAGGAAAAGCTGTCTTGTACCATTGCATTTTTCTCCCAAACGAAGGACACTAGAATTGAAATTTTAAAGCCTCCTGTTAGGCCATCATCTACACGACATAGCCCTGAATTTTCCAATGCGCAGCTCTTTGCAAAAGAGAGATATTGGCAAGGAAAAGCTGTCTTGTACCATTGCATTTTTCTCCCAAACGAAGGACACTAGAAAGAAAATTTTAAAGCCTCCTGTTAGGCCATCATCTACACGACATAGCCCTGAATTTTCCAATGCGCAGCTCTTTGCAAAAGAGAGATATTGGCAAGGAAAAGCTGTCTTGTACCTTTGCATTTTTCTCCCAAACGAAGGACACTAGAAAGAAAATTTTAAAGCCTCCTGTTAGGCCCTCATCTACACGACATAGCCCTGAATTTTCCAATGCGTAGCTCTTTGCAAAAGAGAGATATTGGCAATGAAAAGCTGTCTTGTACCTTTGAATTTTTCTCCCAAACGAAGGACACTAGAATTGAAATTTTAAAGCCTCCTGTTAGGCCATCATCTACACGACATAGCCCTGAATTTTCCAATGCGCAGCTCTTTGCAAAAGAGAGATATTGGCAAGGAAAAGCTGTCTTGTACCTTTGCATTTTTCTCCCAAACGAAGGACACTAGAATTGAAATTTTAAAGCCTCCTGTTAGGCCATCATCTACACGACATAGCCCTGAATTTTCCAATGCGCAGCTCTTTGCAAAAGAGAGATATTGGCAAGGAAAAGCTGTCTTGTACCATTGCATTTTTCTCCCAAACGAAGGACACTAGAAAGAAAATTTTAAAGCCTCCTGTTAGGCCATCATCTACACGACATAGCCCTGATTTTTCCAATGCGCAGCTCTTTGCAAAAGAGAGATATTGGCAAGGAAAAGCTGTCTTGTACCATTGCATTTTTCTCCCAAACGAAGGACACTAGAAAGAAAATTTTAAAGCCTCCTGTTAGGCCATCATCTACACGACATAGCCCTGAATTTTCCAAAGCGCAGCTCTTTGCAAAAGAGAGATATTGGCAAGGAAAAGCTGTCTTGTACCTTTGCATTTTTCTCCCAAACGAAGGACACTAGAATTGAAATTTTAAAGCCTCCTGTTAGGCCATCATCTACACGACATAGCCCTGAATTTTCCAATGCGCAGCTCTTTGCAAAAGAGAGATATTGGCAAGGAAAAGCTGTCTTGTACCATTGCATTTTTCTCCCAAACGAAGGACACTAGAAAGAAAATTTTAAAGCCTCCTGTTAGGCCATCATCTACACGACATAGCCCTGAATTTTCCAATGCGTAGCTCTTTGCAAAAGAGAGATATTGGCAAGGAAAAGCTGTCTTGTACCATTGCATTTTTCTCCCAAACGAAGGACACTAGAAAGAAAATTTTAAAGCCTCCTGTTAGGCCATCATCTACACGACATAGCCCTGAATTTTCCAATGCGCAGCTCTTTGCAAAAGAGAGATATTGGCAAGGAAAAGCTGTCTTGTACCTTTGCATTTTTCTCCCAAACGAAGGACACTAGAATTAAAATTTTAAAGCCTCCTGTTCGGCCATCATCTACACGACATAGCCCTGAATTTTCCAATGCGTAGCTCTTTGCAAAAGAGAGATATTGGCAAGGAAAAGCTGTCTTGTACCTTTGCATTTTTCTCCCAAACGAAGGACACTAGAATTAAAATTTTAAAGCCTCCTGTTAGGCCATCATCTACACGACATAGCCCTGAATTTTCCAATGCGTAGCTCTTTGCAAAAGAGAGATATTGGCAAGGAAAAGCTGTCTTGTACCTTTGCATTTTTCTCCCAAACGAAGGACACTAGAATTAAAATTTTAAAGCCTCCTGTTAGGCCATCATCTACACGACATAGCCCTGATTTTTCCAATGCGCAGCTCTTTGCAAAAGAGAGATATTGGCAAGGAAAAGCTGTCTTGTACCTTTGCATTTTTCTCCCAAA